>NW_028133048.1:0-250000 GCF_964374135.1 Grampus griseus
AAATATGGAATAGACAAGAGCTACTCCTTGCTCAATGAAATGGACTCGACACCCCATATTAGACTCCTAAGAATGTAACTGATTAGTAAGTATCTTAAAACCTATGGATTGCTATGTCTCCAAAAGAGAATCAAGCGTGTGTACAGGGGCATAAACGCAGCAGTGATAGGATTGAAGAGGTTCAGTGAGCAAATGAAGACCCTTTGAATTCATATTGCATGGTACCCATTCCAAGGGTCTCAACTCTCTAGGTTTAAGGTATTCCTCCTTCAGCTAAAACATGCATGTGGAACCCAGAGTATGATCAACCGTGTGAACGGGAGACGTGTTCAAATATGTCTCAGTTTTCCTCCCCTGATACTCGGGTGCAACATTCCAGACGCTTTACTAACACTCTCCTGACTTGGAGAGTCACCGCCTTTAACCTCCTGTTTGTCCCAGTTTGCAATTTCTGCGGAAGATGAACAGGAATAGGGAAAACCAATGAGAGACTAGCTGGAGGTGTCTGGACGGGCAAATTTAACTCTCATTTCCCACCAGGAAGAGGAAATAACCAAAGGCTCAGCGTGCCGTGCCGGAACCAGATTAGGGCCTGAAGCCATCCTGCGGTGTTGCGGCCAGCTCAAAAGAAAGCGAGTTGAAGAAAGGAGCTCAGGGGCACTGTAATTCACAAACCTGCAGAGTTATAAATGACAGCTATCGTCCAAAAATATACTGAAGTAAGGCTGCCAAGAGGACTTGAAAGCGGGGCAGAATTGCAGGAAACCGATTTCAGGAGGTAGACTGGAATTGCATTGAAAGCATAGGAAAAGAGGCAGAACGTCCACAATGATGCACTTGGCCAAAAAGGGCGTATGCGTTTTTTCCTGAATATATTCAGGAAAAAACGCATACGCCCTTTTTGGCCAACCAAGCAAGCTTGCAAATGAAATCTGCACTACAATGAAGTCTCACTTCCCCCCGGTCAAAAGGGCCATCTGAAAAAAGTGTAAAATCCAGAAAGGCAGGACAGGCCATGGAGAACTGGGAGCCTTGTTATGCTGATGGGCGGGATGGAAATTGCCAACAGACATTCGGGAGAAGTGTATGGTGTTTCCTGAAACATCTAAAAAACAAAGCAACAGAGCCTAGGGCACTTCCACTTATGGTCCTATAGCTTAGGGAAATTAAAATCAAAAAGACACAGCCACCCCAAAGTTTGGGACGCCTCTGTTTACAAGAACCTCGTTTACAGTACAAGTTCAACATCGCAGAAAGTGAAAAATGGATAAAGAAGTTGTGGTATTTACTTACAAAGCAATATCACTCAGCAATGAAATCTATGTCATCAGGCCCTTAGCAGCACAGTGAGTGGATTCAGGTATGATGAGTCTAACTGAAATAAGTCACACAGAAAAAGAAACATCATAAGATATCAGTAATACATGGAATGTAAACTTGGCTACCCAGGAACTGAATTACAGAACAGAATAGGGTCTCAAATTTAGAAAACCAACTTCTGCTTGCTTAAGGGTAAAGGTGAGTTGCGGTGCTGCATAAAACCAGAGATTGAAATGAGCACAGATAAAGTTCCTTAAGCCAAATATGGAATAGACAAGAGCTACTCCTTGCTCAACGAAATGGACTCAACACCGCATTTTAAACGTCTAAGAATGTACCTGACTAGTAAGTATCTTAAAACCTATGGATTGCTATGTCTCCAAAAGAGAATCAAGCGTGTGTACAGGGGCATAAACGCAGCAGTGATAGGATTGGAGAGGTTCAGTGAGCAAATGAAGACCCTTTGAAGTCATATTGCATGGTACCCATTCCACGGGTCTCAACTCTCCAGCTTTAAGGTATTCTTCCTTCAGCTAAAACATGCATGTGGAACCCAGAGTATGATCAACCGTGTGAACGGGAGACGTGTTCAAATATGTCTCACTTTTCCTCCCCTGGTACTCGGGTGCAACATTCCAGACGCTTTACTAACACTCTCCCGACTTGGAGAGTCAGCGCCTTTAACCTCCTGTTTGGCCCAGTTTGCAATTTCTGCGGAAGATGAACAGGAATAGGGAGAACCAATGAGAGACTAGCTGGAGGTGTCTGGACGGGCAAATTTAACTCTCATTTCCCACCAGGAAGAGGAAATAACGAAAGGCTCAGCGTGCCATGCCGGAACCAGATTAGGGCCTGAAGCCATCCTGTGGTGTTGCGGCCAGCTCACAAGAAAGCGAGTTGAAGAAAGGAGCTCAGGGGCACTGTAATTCACAAACCTGCAGAGTTATAAATGACAGCTATCGTCCAAAAATATACTGAAGTAAGGCTGCCAAGAGGACTTGAAAGCGGGGCAGAATTGTAGGAAACCGATTTCAGGAGGTAGACTGGAATTGCATTGAAAGCATAGGAAAAGAGGCAGAACATCCACAATGATGCACTTGGCCAAAAAGGGCGTATGCGTTTTTTCCTGAATATATTCAGGAAAAAACGCATACGCACTTTTTGGCCAACCAAGCAAGCTTGCAAAGGAAATCTGCACTACAATGAATTCTCACTTTTCCCCGGTCAAAAGGGCCATCTGAGAAAAGTGTAAAATCCAGAAAGGCAGGACAGGCCATGGAGAACTGGGAGCCTTCTTATGCTGATGGGCGGGATGTAAATTGCCAACAGACACTCGGGAGAAGTGTATGGTGTTTCCTGAAACATCTAAAAAACAAAGCAACAGAGCCTAGGGCACTTCCACTTATGGTCCTATAGCTTAGGGAAATTAAAATCAAAAAGACACAGCCACCCCAAAGTTTGGGACGCCTCTGTTTACAAGAACCTCGTTTACAGTACAAGTTCAACATCGCAGAAAGTGAAAAATGGATAAAGAAGTTGTGGTATTTACTTACAAAGCAATATCACTCTGCAATGAAATCTATGTCATCAGGCCCTTAGCAGCACAATGAGTGGATTCAGGTGTGATGATTCTAACTGAAATAAGTCACACAGAAAAAGAAACATCATAAGATATCAGTAATACAAGGAATGTAAACTTGGCTACACAGGAACTTAATTGCAGAACAGAACAGGGTCTCAAATTTAGAAAACCAACTTATGCTTGCTTAAGGGGAAAGGTGAGTTGGGGTGCTGCATAAAACCAGAGATTGAAATGAGCACAGATAAAGTTCCTTAAGCCAAATATGGAATAGACAAGAGCTACTCCTTGCTCAATGAAATGGACTCGACACCCCATATTAGACTCCTAAGAATGTAACTGATTAGTAAGTATCTTAAAACCTATGGATTGCTATGTCTCCAAAAGAGAATCAAGCGTGTGTACAGGGGCATAAACGCAGCAGTGATAGGATTGAAGAGGTTCAGTGAGCAAATGAAGACCCTTTGAAGTCATATTGCATGGTACCCATTCCAAGGGTCTCAACTCTCTAGGTTTAAGGTATTCCTCCTTCAGCTAAAACATGCATGTGGAACCCAGAGTATGATCAACCGTGTGAACGGGAGACGTGTTCAAATATGTCTCAGTTTTCCTCCCCTGGTACTCGGGTGCAACATTCCAGACGCTTTACTAACACTCTCCTGACTTGGAGAGTCACCGCCTTTAACCTCCTGTTTGGCCCAGTTTGCAATTTCTGCGGAAGATGAACAGGAATAGGGAGAACCAATGAGAGACTAGCTGGAGGTGTCTGGACGGGCAAATTTAACTCTCATTTCCCACCAGGAAGAGGAAATAACCAAAGGCTCAGCGTGCCGTGCCAGAACCAGATTAGGGCCTGAAGCCATCCTGCGGTGTTGCGGCCAGCTCAAAAGAAAGCGAGTTGAAGAAAGGAGCTCAGGGGCACTGTAATTCACAAACCTGCAGAGTTATAAATGACAGCTATCGTCCAAAAATATACTGAAGTAAGGCTGCCAAGAGGACTTGAAAGCGGGGCAGAATTGCAGGAAACCGATTTCAGGAGGTAGACTGGAATTGCATTGAAAGCATAGGAAAAGAGGCAGAACGTCCACAATGATGCACTTGGCCAAAAAGGGCGTATGCGTTTTTTCCTGAATATATTCAAGAAAAAACGCATACGCCCTTTTTGGCCAACCAAGCAAGCTTGCAAATGAAATCTGCACTACAATGAAGTCTCACTTCCCCCCGGTCAAAAGGGCCATCTGAAAAAAGTGTAAAATCCAGAAAGGCAGGACAGGCCATGGAGAACAGGGAGCCTTGTTATGCTGATGGGCGGGATGGAAATTGCCAACAGACATTCGGGAGAAGTGTATGGTGTTTCCTGAAACATCTAAAAAACAAAGCAACAGAGCCTAGGGCACTTCCACTTATGGTCCTATAGCTTAGGGAAATTAAAATCAAAAAGACACAGCCACCCCAAAGTTTGGGACGCCTCTGTTTACAAGAACCTCGTTTACAGTACAAGTTCAACATCGCAGAAAGTGAAAAATGGATAAAGAAGTTGTGGTATTTACTTACAAAGCAATATCACTCAGCAATGAAATCTATGTCATCAGGCCCTTAGCAGCACAATGAGTGGATTCAGGTATGATGAGTCTAACTGAAATAAGTCACACAGAAAAAGAAACATCATAAGATATCAGTAATACATGGAATGTAAACTTGGCTACCCAGGAACTGAATTACAGAACAGAATAGGGTCTCAAATTTAGAAAACCAACTTCTGCTTGCTTAAGGGTAAAGGTGAGTTGCGGTGCTGCATAAAACCAGAGATTGAAATGAGCACAGATAAAGTTCCTTAAGCCAAATATGGAATAGACAAGAGCTACTCCTTGCTCAACGAAATGGACTCAACACCGCATTTTAAACGTCTAAGAATGTACCTGACTAGTAAGTATCTTAAGACCTATGGATTGCTATGTCTCCAAAAGAGAATCAAGCGTGTGTACAGGGGCATAAACGCAGCAGTGATAGGATTGGAGAGGTTCAGTGAGCAAATGAAGACCCTTTGAAGTCATATTGCATGGTACCCATTCCACGGGTCTCAACTCTCCAGCTTTAAGGTATTCTTCCTTCAGCTAAAACATGCATGTGGAACCCAGAGTATGATCAACCGTGTGAACGGGAGACGTGTTCAAATATGTCTCAGTTTTCCTCCCCTGGTACTCGGGTGCAACATTCCAGACGCTTTACTAACACTCTCCCGACTTGGAGAGTCAGCGCCTTTAACCTCCTGTTTGGCCCAGTTTGCAATTTCTGCGGAAGATGAACAGGAATAGGGAGAACCAATGAGAGACTAGCTGGAGGTGTCTGGACGGGCAAATTTAACTCTCATTTCCCACCAGGAAGAGGAAATAACGAAAGGCTCAGCGTGCCATGCCGGAACCAGATTAGGGCCTGAAGCCATCCTGCGGTGTTGCGGCCAGCTCACAAGAAAGCGAGTTGAAGAAAGGAGCTCAGGGGCACTGTAATTCACAAATCTGCAGAGTTATAAATGACAGCTATCGTCCAAAAATATACTGAAGTAAGGCTGCCAAGAGGACTTGAAAGCGGGGCAGAATTGCAGGAAACCGATTTCAGGAGGTAGACTGGAATTGCATTGAAAGCATAGGAAAAGAGGCAGAACGTCCACAATGATGCACTTGGCCAAAAAGGGCGTATGCGTTTTTTCCTGAATATATTCAGGAAAAAACGCATACGCCCTTTTTGGCCAACCAAGCAAGCTTGCAAAGGAAATCTGCACTACAATGAATTCTCACTTTTCCCCGGTCAAAAGGGCCATCTGAAAAAAGTGTAAAATCCAGAAAGGCAGGACAGGTCATGGAGAACTGGGAGCCTTGTTATGCTGATGGGCGGGATGTAAATTGCCAACAGACACTCGGGAGAAGTGTATGGTGTTTCCTGAAACATCTAAAAAACAAAGCAACAGAGCCTAGGGCACTTCCACTTATGGTCCTATAGCTTAGGGAAATTAAAATCAAAAAGACACAGCCACCCCAAAGTTTGGGACGCCTCTGTTTACAAGAACCTCGTTTACAGTACAAGTTCAACATCGCAGAAAGTGAAAAATGGATAAAGAAGTTGTGGTATTTACTTACAAAGCAATATCACTCTGCAATGAAATCTATGTCATCAGGCCCTTAGCAGCACAATGAGTGGATTCAGGTACGATGATTCTAACTGAAATAAGTCACACAGAAAAAGAAACATCATAAGATATCAGTAATACAAGGAATGTAAACTTGGCTACACAGTAACTTAATTACAGAACAGAACAGGGTCTCAAATTTAGAAAACCAACTTATGCTTGCTTAAGGGGAAAGGTGAGTTGGGGTGCTGCATAAAACCAGAGATTGAAATGAGCACAGATAAAGTTCCTTAAGCCAAATATGGAATAGACAAGAGCTACTCCTTGCTCAACGAAATGGACTCAAGACCGCATATTAAACGCCTGAGAGTGTACCTGTCTAGTAAGTATCTTAAAACCTATGGATTGCTATGTCTCCAAAAGAGAATCAAGCGTGTGTACAGGGGCATAAACGCAGCAGTGATAGGATTGGAGAGGTTCGGTGAGCAAATGAAGACCCTTTGAAGTCATATTGCATGGTACCCATTACACGGGTCTCAACTCTCCAGGTTTAAGGTATTCTTCCTTCAGCTAAAACATGCATGTGGAACCCAGAGTATGATCAACCGTGTGAACGGGAGACGTGTTCAAATATGTCTCAGTTTTCCTCCCCTGGTACTCGGGTGCAACATTCCAGACGCTTTACTAACACTCTCCTCACTTGGAGAGTCAGCGCCTTTAACCTCCTGTTTGGCCCAGTTTGCAATTTCTGCGGAAGATGAACAGGAATAGGGAGAACCAATGAGAGACTAGCTGGAGGTGTCTGGACGGGCAAATTTAACTCTCATTTCCCACCAGGAAGAGGAATTAACCAAAGGCTCAGCGTGCCGTGCCGGAACCAGATTAGGGCCTGAAGCCATCCTGCGGTGTTGCGGCCAGCTCAAAAGAAATCGAGTTGAAGAAAGGAGCTCAGGGGCACTGTAATTCACAAACCTGCAGAGTTATAAATGACAGCTATCGTCCAAAAATATACTGAAGTAAGGCTGCCAAGAGGACTTGAAAGCGGGGCAGAATTGCAGGAAACCGATTTCAGGAGGTAGACTGGAATTGCATTGAAAGCATAGGAAAAGAGGCAGAACGTCCACAATGATGCACTTGGCCAAAAAGGGCGTATGCGTTTTTTCCTGAATATATTCAGGAAAAAACGCATACGCCCTTTTTGGCCAACCAAGCAAGCTTGCAAAGGAAATCTGCACTACAATGAATTCTCACTTTTCCCCGGTCAAAAGGGCCATCTGAGAAAAGTGTAAAATCCAGAAAGGCAGGACAGGCCATGGAGAACTGGGAGCCTTGTTATGCTGATGGGCGGGATGTAAATTGCCAACAGACACTCGGGAGAAGTGTATGGTGTTTCCTGAAACATCTAAAAAACAAAGCAACAGAGCCTAGGGCACTTCCACTTATGGTCCTATAGCTTAGGGAAATTAAAATCAAAAAGACACAGCCACCCCAAAGTTTGGGACGCCTCTGTTTACAAGAACCTCGTTTACAGTACAAGTTCAACATCGCAGAAAGTGAAAAATGGATAAAGAAGTTGTGGTATTTACTTACAAAGCAATATCACTCAGCAATGAAATCTATGTCATCAGGCCCTTAGCAGCACAATGAGTGGATTCAGGTGTGATGATTCTAACTGAAATAAGTCACACAGAAAAAGAAACATCATAAGATATCACTAATACATGGAATGTAAACTTGGCTACACAGGAACTGAATTCCAAAACAGAACAGGGTCTCAAATTTAGAAAACCAACTTATGCTTGCTTAAGGGGAAAGGTGAGTTGGGGTGCTGCATAAAACCAGAGATTGAAATGAGCACAGATAAAGTTCCTTAAGCCAAATATGGAATAGACAAGAGCTACTCCTTGCTCAATGAAATGGACTCGACACCCCATATTAGACTCCTAAGAATGTAACTGATTAGTAAGTATCTTAAAACCTATGGATTGCTATGTCTCCAAAAGAGAATCAAGCGTGTGTACAGGGGCATAAACGCAGCAGTGATAGGATTGAAGAGGTTCGGTGAGCAAATGAAGACCCTTTGAAGTCATATTGCATGGTACCCATTCCACGGGTCTCAACTACCCAGGTTTAAGGTATTCTTCCTTCAGCTAAAATATGCATGTGGAACCCAGAGTATGATCAACCGTGTGAACGGGAGACGTGTTCAAATATGTCTCAGTTTTCCTCCCCTGGTACTCGGGTGCAACATTCCAGACGCTTTACTAACACTCTCCTGACTTGGAGAGTCACCGCCTTTAACCTCCTGTTTGTCCCAGTTTGCAATTTCTGCGGAAGATGAACAGGAATAGGGAAAACCAATGAGAGACTAGCTGGAGGTGTCTGGACGGGCAAATTTAACTCTCATTTCCCACCAGGAAGAGGAAATAACCAAAGGCTCAGCGTGCCGTGCCAGAACCAGATTAGGGCCTGAAGCCATCCTGCGGTGTTGCGGCCAGCTCAAAAGAAAGCGAGTTGAAGAAAGGAGCTCAGGGGCACTGTAATTCACAAACCTGCAGAGTTATAAATGACAGCTATCGTCCAAAAATATACTGAAGTAAGGCTGCCAAGAGGACTTGAAAGCGGGGCAGAATTGCAGGAAACCGATTTCAGGAGGTAGACTGGAATTGCATTGAAAGCATAGGAAAAGAGGCAGAACGTCCACAATGATGCACTTGGCCAAAAAGGGCGTATGCGTTTTTTCCTGAATATATTCAAGAAAAAACGCATACGCCCTTTTTGGCCAACCAAGCAAGCTTGCAAATGAAATCTGCACTACAATGAAGTCTCACTTCCCCCCGGTCAAAAGGGCCATCTGAAAAAAGTGTAAAATCCAGAAAGGCAGGACAGGCCATGGAGAACAGGGAGCCTTGTTATGCTGATGGGCGGGATGGAAATTGCCAACAGACATTCGGGAGAAGTGTATGGTGTTTCCTGAAACATCTAAAAAACAAAGCAACAGAGCCTAGGGCACTTCCACTTATGGTCCTATAGCTTAGGGAAATTAAAATCAAAAAGACACAGCCACCCCAAAGTTTGGGACGCCTCTGTTTACAAGAACCTCGTTTACAGTACAAGTTCAACATCGCAGAAAGTGAAAAATGGATAAAGAAGTTGTGGTATTTACTTACAAAGCAATATCACTCAGCAATGAAATCTATGTCATCAGGCCCTTAGCAGCACAATGAGTGGATTCAGGTATGATGAGTCTAACTGAAATAAGTCACACAGAAAAAGAAACATCATAAGATATCAGTAATACATGGAATGTAAACTTGGCTACCCAGGAACTGAATTACAGAACAGAATAGGGTCTCAAATTTAGAAAACCAACTTATGCTTGCTTAAGGGTAAAGGTGAGTTGCGGTGCTGCATAAAACCAGAGATTGAAATGAGCACAGATAAAGTTCCTTAAGCCAAATATGGAATAGACAAGAGCTACTCCTTGCTCAACGAAATGGACTCAACACCGCATTTTAAACGTCTAAGAATGTACCTGACTAGTAAGTATCTTAAGACCTATGGATTGCTATGTCTCCAAAAGAGAATCAAGCGTGTGTACAGGGGCATAAACGCAGCAGTGATAGGATTGGAGAGGTTCAGTGAGCAAATGAAGACCCTTTGAAGTCATATTGCATGGTACCCATTCCACGGGTCTCAACTCTCCAGCTTTAAGGTATTCTTCCTTCAGCTAAAACATGCATGTGGAACCCAGAGTATGATCAACCGTGTGAACGGGAGACGTGTTCAAATATGTCTCAGTTTTCCTCCCCTGGTACTCGGGTGCAACATTCCAGACGCTTTACTAACACTCTCCCGACTTGGAGAGTCAGCGCCTTTAACCTCCTGTTTGGCCCAGTTTGCAATTTCTGCGGAAGATGAACAGGAATAGGGAGAACCAATGAGAGACTAGCTGGAGGTGTCTGGACGGGCAAATTTAACTCTCATTTCCCACCAGGAAGAGGAAATAACGAAAGGCTCAGCGTGCCATGCCGGAACCAGATTAGGGCCTGAAGCCATCCTGCGGTGTTGCGGCCAGCTCACAAGAAAGCGAGTTGAAGAAAGGAGCTCAGGGGCACTGTAATTCACAAATCTGCAGAGTTATAAATGACAGCTATCGTCCAAAAATATACTGAAGTAAGGCTGCCAAGAGGACTTGAAAGCGGGGCAGAATTGCAGGAAACCGATTTCAGGAGGTAGACTGGAATTGCATTGAAAGCATAGGAAAAGAGGCAGAACGTCCACAATGATGCACTTGGCCAAAAAGGGCGTATGCGTTTTTTCCTGAATATATTCAGGAAAAAACGCATACGCCCTTTTTGGCCAACCAAGCAAGCTTGCAAAGGAAATCTGCACTACAATGAATTCTCACTTTTCCCCGGTCAAAAGGGCCATCTGAAAAAAGTGTAAAATCCAGAAAGGCAGGACAGGTCATGGAGAACTGGGAGCCTTGTTATGCTGATGGGCGGGATGTAAATTGCCAACAGACACTCGGGAGAAGTGTATGGTGTTTCCTGAAACATCTAAAAAACAAAGCAACAGAGCCTAGGGCACTTCCACTTATGGTCCTATAGCTTAGGGAAATTAAAATCAAAAAGACACAGCCACCCCAAAGTTTGGGACGCCTCTGTTTACAAGAACCTCGTTTACAGTACAAGTTCAACATCGCAGAAAGTGAAAAATGGATAAAGAAGTTGTGGTATTTACTTACAAAGCAATATCACTCTGCAATGAAATCTATGTCATCAGGCCCTTAGCAGCACAATGAGTGGATTCAGGTACGATGATTCTAACTGAAATAAGTCACACAGAAAAAGAAACATCATAAGATATCAGTAATACAAGGAATGTAAACTTGGCTACACAGTAACTTAATTACAGAACAGAACAGGGTCTCAAATTTAGAAAACCAACTTATGCTTGCTTAAGGGGAAAGGTGAGTTGGGGTGCTGCATAAAACCAGAGATTGAAATGAGCACAGATAAAGTTCCTTAAGCCAAATATGGAATAGACAAGAGCTACTCCTTGCTCAACGAAATGGACTCAAGACCGCATATTAAACGCCTGAGAGTGTACCTGTCTAGTAAGTATCTTAAAACCTATGGATTGCTATGTCTCCAAAAGAGAATCAAGCGTGTGTACAGGGGCATAAACGCAGCAGTGATAGGATTGGAGAGGTTCGGTGAGCAAATGAAGACCCTTTGAAGTCATATTGCATGGTACCCATTACACGGGTCTCAACTCTCCAGGTTTAAGGTATTCTTCCTTCAGCTAAAACATGCATGTGGAACCCAGAGTATGATCAACCGTGTGAACGGGAGACGTGTTCAAATATGTCTCAGTTTTCCTCCCCTGGTACTCGGGTGCAACATTCCAGACGCTTTACTAACACTCTCCTCACTTGGAGAGTCAGCGCCTTTAACCTCCTGTTTGGCCCAGTTTGCAATTTCTGCGGAAGATGAACAGGAATAGGGAGAACCAATGAGAGACTAGCTGGAGGTGTCTGGACGGGCAAATTTAACTCTCATTTCCCACCAGGAAGAGGAATTAACCAAAGGCTCAGCGTGCCGTGCCGGAACCAGATTAGGGCCTGAAGCCATCCTGCGGTGTTGCGGCCAGCTCAAAAGAAATCGAGTTGAAGAAAGGAGCTCAGGGGCACTGTAATTCACAAACCTGCAGAGTTATAAATGACAGCTATCGTCCAAAAATATACTGAAGTAAGTCTGCCAAGAGGACTTGAAAGCGGGGCAGAATTGCAGGAAACCGATTTCAGGAGGTAGACTGGAATTGCATTGAAAGCATAGGAAAAGAGGCAGAACGTCCACAATGATGCACTTGGCCAAAAAGGGCGTATGCGTTTTTTCCTGAATATATTCAGGAAAAAACGCATACGCCCTTTTTGGCCAACCAAGCAAGCTTGCAAAGGAAATCTGCACTACAATGAATTCTCACTTTTCCCCGGTCAAAAGGGCCATCTGAGAAAAGTGTAAAATCCAGAAAGGCAGGACAGGCCATGGAGAACTGGGAGCCTTGTTATGCTGATGGGCGGGATGTAAATTGCCAACAGACACTCGGGAGAAGTGTATGGTGTTTCCTGAAACATCTAAAAAACAAAGCAACAGAGCCTAGGGCACTTCCACTTATGGTCCTATAGCTTAGGGAAATTAAAATCAAAAAGACACAGCCACCCCAAAGTTTGGGACGCCTCTGTTTACAAGAACCTCGTTTACAGTACAAGTTCAACATCGCAGAAAGTGAAAAATGGATAAAGAAGTTGTGGTATTTACTTACAAAGCAATATCACTCAGCAATGAAATCTATGTCATCAGGCCCTTAGCAGCACAATGAGTGGATTCAGGTGTGATGATTCTAACTGAAATAAGTCACACAGAAAAAGAAACATCATAAGATATCACTAATACATGGAATGTAAACTTGGCTACACAGGAACTGAATTCCAAAACAGAACAGGGTCTCAAATTTAGAAAACCAACTTATGCTTGCTTAAGGGGAAAGGTGAGTTGGGGTGCTGCATAAAACCAGAGATTGAAATGAGCACAGATAAAGTTCCTTAAGCCAAATATGGAATAGACAAGAGCTACTCCTTGCTCAATGAAATGGACTCGACACCCCATATTAGACTCCTAAGAATGTAACTGATTAGTAAGTATCTTAAAACCTATGGATTGCTATGTCTCCAAAAGAGAATCAAGCGTGTGTACAGGGGCATAAACGCAGCAGTGATAGGATTGAAGAGGTTCGGTGAGCAAATGAAGACCCTTTGAAGTCATATTGCATGGTACCCATTCCACGGGTCTCAACTACCCAGGTTTAAGGTATTCTTCCTTCAGCTAAAATATGCATGTGGAACCCAGAGTATGATCAACCGTGTGAACGGGAGACGTGTTCAAATATGTCTCAGTTTTCCTCCCCTGGTACTCGGGTGCAACATTCCAGATGCTTTACTAACACTCTCCTGACTTGGAGAGTCACCGCCTTTAACCTCCTGTTTGGCCCAGTTTGCAATTTCTGCGGAAGATGAACAGGAATAGGGAAAACCAATGAGAGACTAGCTGGAGGTGTCTGGACGGGCAAATTTAACTCTCATTTCCCACCAGGAAGAGGAAATAACCAAAGGCTCAGCGTGCCGTGCCGGAACCAGATTAGGGCCTGAAGCCATCCTGCGGTGTTGCGGCCAGCTCAAAAGAAAGCGAGTTGAAGAAAGGAGCTCAGGGGCACTGTAATTCACAAACCTGCAGAGTTATAAATGACAGCTATCGTCCAAAAATATACTGAAGTAAGGCTGCCAAGAGGAGTTGAAAGCGGGGCAGAATTGCAGGAAACCGATTTCAGGAGGTAGACTGGAATTGCATTGAAAGCATAGGAAAAGAGGCAGAACGTCCACAATGATGCACTTGGCCAAAAAGGGCGTATGCGTTTTTTCCTGAATATATTCAGGAAAAAACGCATACGCCCTTTTTGGCCAACCAAGCAAGCTTGCAAAGGAAATCTGCACTACAATGAAGTCTCACTTCTCCCCTGGTCAAAAGGGCCATCTGAAAAAAGTGTAAAACCCAGAAAGGCAGAACAGGCCATGGAGAACTGGGAGCCTTGTTATGCTGATGGGCGGGATGTAAATTGCCAACAGCCGCTCTGTAGAAGTGTATGGTGTTTCCTGAAACATCTAAAAAACAAAGCAACAGAGCCTAGGGCACTTCCACTTATGGTCCTGTAGCTTAGGGAAATTAAAATCAAAAAGACACAGCCACCCCAAAATTTGGGACGGCCCTTTTTACAGGAATCTCTTCTGCGGCACAAGTTAAATATCCCAGAGAGCAAATAATGGATAAAGAAGTTGCGGTACTTATGTACAACAGAATACCACTCAGCAATGAAATCTATGTCACCAGGCCCGTACCAGCATAATGAGTGGATTGAGGCACGATGATTCTAAGTGAAATAAGTCACACAGAAAAAGAAACATCATAAGGTATCACTAATACACGGAATGTGAACTTGGCTACACATGAACTGAATTACAAAACAGAACAGGGTCTCAAGTTTAGAAAACCAACTTATGCCTGCTTAAGGGGGAAAGTGAGTTGGGGTGCTGCATAAAAGCAGAGTTTGAAATTAGCACAGATACCGTTCCATAAGCCAAATATGTAATAGACAAGACCTACCCCTTGCTCAACGAAATGGATTCAACAATGAGGTATCACCTCACACCTGGTAGAATAGGCATCATAGAAAATCTACCAACAGAAAATGCTGGAAAGGGTGTGGAGAAAAGGAACCCTCTTCCACTATTGTTGGGAATATAAATTGATACAGTCATTATGGAGAACAATATGGAATTTCTTAAGAAACTAACAATAGAATTACCATATGATACAGCAATCCCAGTACTGGACATATACCCAGACAAAACCATAAATCAAAAAGAGTCATTCACCGCAATGTTCATTGCATCACTATTTACAATATCGAGGTAATGGAAGCAACATAAATGCCCACAGACAGACGAATGCATAAAGCTGTGGTACATATATAAAATGGAATATTACTAAGCCATGAAAAGGAATGAAATTGGGTCATTTGTAGAGACGTCGATGGATCTAGAGACTGTCATACAGAGTGAAGTAAGTCAGAAAGAGAAAAACAAATCTTGTATATTCATGCATATATGTGGAACCTAGAAAAACTGTACAGATTAACCATTTTGCAAGGCATAAATAGAGCAACAGATGTAGACAACAAACGTATGGACAACAAGGGGGGAAAGCTGTTGAGGGGGTGGTGGTGGGAGGAGTTGAGAGACTGGGATTGGCATGTATACATTTATATGTATAAAATAGATAACCAATAAGAACCTGCTGTATAAAAATATAAAATAAAATTCAAAATTAAAAAGAAATAAAATTTAAAAAATAAAACAGAAAAAACAATTATTCCCTGCACATACATGTATTTATATGAATAAATTATTTCCATGCTTATATCTGTAAATACAAAAAAGAGGAATAAAATCTACCTTGAACCAAAAACGAAAAAGAGAAAAAAACACAGACCCCACCAGTTACACAGAGGAAAACCGTATCAGGGCACTTGCTCCAGTTGTAAACAATTCTGAAGTTGGTCAGTGGTGGGGAATCGTCTCCCATTCAGCCAGCAGCCCCCACGCAACAAGCGTCCTCATTGCAAAGCTGGGGCACCGTGCCGAGGCATCTGTGAGTAAACGTGAGCTGAGCCCCAGGCCAGTTGCTGCTGAACTATTCCCACCCGTCCCAGGTAAAACACCTGAATATATACAAGGACTTGAAAGCCTAGAGGAAGGGCCATAGAGCCACACGAGTGACAGCATGCCGGCCGACTTGGTGCCTGCAGGCCAGCCAGGATGGTCCTGGCCCTGGGTGCTCTTCTGGAAGATTTCCATTTCCCTGCCTGAGATACCCATCCTGTCCCTGCCCCCACTGCTTTTTTCCTTCCTCACCTCTGCCCAGGGAGAAATTCCAGCAGCAGGTATGGGTGACACATCCTCTTCTTTAGCAGGTGGCAGCCTGGCAACTGCTGCAGAAAGTCCAGCAGAGCCCCACTCACACTGGGCCACCCACAAAGCCGTGGCCTCTCACTCCCTCCCACCAGCCCAGCCCCGAGACTGCTGACAGGGCAGAGAAAATGGCGTCAGGCACGGCTGCAGGGGCTCTTGCTGCCTGGAGTGGTATTTATATTGATCTCAACCCAGGCACACCTGGGGAGGGCTGGCCGGCACGGTAAGGCTGCCCAGGTCAGCCAATCATCACCCCTCAGGGGCTCACAGTTGCAGAAAATGGAACTTGCTGAACCGGCCAGGTCCGAGGAACAGGTGTGGGCTCCTGAGAGTCAGGATAGACAAGGGGCTGCAGCTTTGGCTTGTTTTCTAATCATTTTATCTGGCCCATGAGTGGGAGACAACTTCAAGAAAACCCTCTCCTAATGAGAGGAACCCAGGAGTCAGGGAGAGGAGGGGTGGGTGGTGGTTGGAGACAGAGGCCTGGTGCCCCGGGTGCAGTGGAAGTCTCTGGAAGACCAGGTGGAGGGAGGCCTCACGGAGTGATGCCCAGGGTCACAGACCTGTCACAGCTGCTGTTTGTTAGTTCAAGTCCTGCTCTGAGGTGCTCTGTGTCAGCTCTGAGCGACAGGTGAGCTGGGGGTGCTCTGCAATGAGGGCTATGTGCACGGTTCCTGTGTGCCCAGCCCTGCCACGGTACCTGCAAGGGTAGCTCTGTATCCTGGGAGGGGCCTGACCACGAGAGCCCCGTGGGCTGGGGTGGGGGTGGGGTACCTGCCCAGGTGAGCTCCATATTCTGGGATTGGTCTGACCACGAGAGCCCCATGGGCTGCTGGGGACCTGGTAAAGGATGTCAGGACAGTCAGTGAAGCCACCGAGGATATACCTCCAGTTGCTCCTAATTCCTACACCCTGCTGGTCATTCTACCAACCACCAGGACATGGTATTCTGTATTAGTCTTCAATGATGCTTTCTTTTGCATTCCATTAGTCCCAGAGTCACAAGAAATTTTGGCTTGTGAGTGGCAGGACTCAACATACAACTAAAACAATACTTCCGGGCCGTCTGGCCCCAAGGGTGCAAAAGTTCCCACACCATCTTTGGGGAAAGCTTAGCTAAAGACCTAAAAGTTCTACCTCTGGAAAAGGAAACCCTCCTTCAATATGCAGACGACATTCTGATCGCCAACCCTACTAAGGAGGCCTCTGAACTACCAAGCCAATAAAGGATAGAAGTTGTCCAAGAAAAAGCTCAAATATCACAGACTGCAGTGACCTGCCTGGGCTTCATTCTCACAGAAGGTCAGAGAAGCCCATCCCAGGAAAGGGAAGAAACCATTTTCAGCCTTACCCCTTTCTAAAACTAGAAGACAGCTTAGGGGTTCCTGGGGAGGCCAGGGTTTGCTGCTTCTGGATCCCTAACTACAGTCTACTAGCTGGGCCTCTATATGAAACACTGAAAGGAAAAGATGATGATCCTTTTGAATAGAATCCAGAAGTGGCCTTTCAAGAATGGAAAGAGCAGTCAATTCAGACCCTTGCCCTGGAACTCCCTAATTTAGCTAAACCCTTTGACCTTTACATTCCCGGTGAAAGGTGAATCGCCATTGGAGAATTAGTGCAAAAACTGGGACCACTTGAAATGGAACAATGCAAGAATGCCATCCAGGTAGGATAAACTACGGTCACCAAGGGGCTTGGCCCACTGCCACATCTGGCCAAGATACTGGCGGTATCTAAAAACCTGGAAATCAGCAGCCCAAAAGGCCACCTCCCTCCTAAGGGAAAAGGACCCCACGTGGTGATCCTAACCACCAACCATGCCCTGAAGTTGCAGGGTTCGCTCTGTGGGCACACCGACCTCGAGTGAGGAGGCCCTCCAACTCCAACATCCAGAGAGATAACCGGGGGCAACAGGGCACCATGACGACTCGTGTGAACATCACTTGACCTGGAGTTTCTCTCATAAAACAACAAGGGTGTGTCCCAAAAGAGTAGACTACTGCTTGCAGGACTTACTGCACCCAGAGGGGAGCTAATAATCTTGGCGGGGGAACCGTATATCACACTGTCACCATAGAAAAGCCTACAGACACCGTGATGATGGTGGCCAATAAGACCGGCTGGACTCCTGTTTACTTCAAAAGGCTGTTGACTCAGTAGCCATCATGGTCCTTATCACCACTGACCCTGGACTGTCTGGGAGTTGAGCAGGCAGGGCTCTGACACCTGGTGCTGTTTGTACGTTAATTCAGGGGCCTAATTGAAGAAAGCGCAGACTACTGGTCAGAGCATCTAGGCTGGCAGAAACGGTCAGCCTAAGGTGGCCGAACAAATGTGGGGCGGGGTGAAACCGGCCCCCACAGCGTCTCTGCACATCTCTTTCCTGGACCCTTAAAGGTCATTAGAATCTATAACACTTCCAATGCTGGTTCTCAGGTGGACGAGCAGGGAGGCAGGGGTCCTGGGGACAATCAACGTCACCGGGAGGCTGCTGGGGAGAAGCTCTGACCCTCGCCCCAGGGTATGAGGGCTCCCAACTCAGCACTCAGCAGTTACAGAAGAAGGGTCTGCACCCTCAGCACTCCAAGAATGAGGAACGGGACAAAAGGCAGAGGAGGGGTTTGTCCCCAGCAAAGCCCATTAAAAATCCCTGGGAGATAAAAATAGAATCTGGGCAATAAAGTCAAGTCTAACCTTTTTTATCCTTTGTGCTTTGTCTAATTTCACATGCTCCTAGGGTCCCGCATGCAGAGGTTCCACACCCGGCACTTCAGACCAGATTTCCTAGTGCAGAATGGCTGGGTCGACACCTCAGCTCCTGGGGCCCAGTGCAGACTCCACGATATAGAGCCTGAGCTACAGCCAACCCGGCCCTCGAGAGCTCCGCCGCCTCCCTCCCTCCCACTGACTCTGACAGGATCTCTACACAGCAGCCCAGCCCACAGCCCACGGGGTAGTGCATGCTCTCACCTCTCCATTCTCTGATCAAAATATAAAGTTTCCTTTGCTTGTGAACCAAACTCAGTCTCGATCTGTTGGCCCCAATGACACTGGGCAGGGGGACACTTGTTGGGGTCCACTCTGGAGGATCAGTAACAGAAATTGAGACTATTGTAACCTCAATGAACAGATGTGTGAGCCAAACTGTAGTTAACATAGAACAGTGTATAAGGCTCGGGTAAAATAAGATGTTTCTAACACTTCCATTTGATATTTCCATCACTTTTTATAAGCAAGTTCAGTGAAAAGGTTTGTCTTATTTGTCAGGTCAATATTAGAGAAACGAAGTGATTTCTTTCCAAGGATGTACATCTAATAATCTTGGTTAAACCTTCAATCTTGTTTTAAATGCTTTTCCATTGAAAATGATACCTCTCTTTCAGCTCCCCCATTTCTGAGAAGTATAAAATCTTATAATTTATTATTACCAAAGGGGAAAGGTGGGAGGAGGGATAAATTAACAGTTTGGAATTAACACATACACACTGCTATGTATAAAATAGATCATCAACAAGGAACTACTGTATAGCACAGGGAACTACACTCAACATTTTGCAATAACCTATAAGGGGAAATAATCTGAAAAAGAATAGATATTTTTATTGACATCATCTATCAATGATAGTTAAAGTGTAGCCTAAGGGAAGCTGGTGGTGAGTGCTTCTGACCCTGAAGACTTCAATCATCTAAAGTTTGGACTCTGCCTACTTCCCAAGGCCCTTAATGAACATATGTGTAGCCGTAGCTTAAAAACTTCCCCAGTTTGGGTTTCGGGGAGACACTGATTTTGAAAAAGCCCTGGTGTTCTCCTTACATGAATGGGACTCTTCCTACTGCTAAAACATGTCTGTCACACCCAGAGGATGGTATACCGTCTGATCGGGAAGAGTTTGGAAAAGGCATCTCATCTCCTCATCTCCTGGTGCTCGGGTTCACCCCTCCAGCGTCTTTACTAACAGTCTCCCCACTTGGAGATGTCAGCACTGTCAACATCCTGTTGCGTACAGTTTGGAATTTGTCCAGAGGATGAAGCGGAAGGATGAGGAACAATGAGAGACAAGTCCTAGGTGTTCAGACAGGCACATGTCACTCTAATTTCCAATCAGGAAGACGAATTGACCAAAGGCTAGGGTTGCCCATGGAAACAGTATAGGGCTTGAGGAAATCCCGCTGCTTTGTGGCCAGTTCCCATAAACACAAGTTGAACAATGGAACTCAGGGGCAGTAAAATTCACAAAACTGCAGAGTTGAAAATATCCATCACTGAAAAATGTCTTGAGGAAAGTCAGAGAAAAGGACTTGTAAGCAAGGGAGAATGGCAGGAAAGGGATTTGAGGAGGTAGAAAGGACTCGCCATTAAGCACAAGAAAAGGAGCTGAACATTGCCAACATTGCAGTTGGCCAAAAAGGGTGTATGCGTTTTTTTCTGTATATATTCAAGAAAAGGGCATACACTTTTTTAGCCAACCAAACAGGTGGGCACTGGAAGTCAATACTACAAAAGATATCACTTCGCATCAGTCAGAAGAGCCATCCTCATAAAGCGTAAACAACAGAAATGCAGGACAGGGCAAGGAGAAGAGGGAGCCCTGTGAGACTTATAGTGGAAATGTATATTGCCAACGGCCATTCTGGAGAAGTGTATTGTGTTTACTAAAGCATCTAAAAAATGAGCTACAGAGCATAGGGCACTTGCACTCATGGGCGTATATCTTGGGAAAAACAAAAATCGAGAGGACACAGGCACCCCAATGTTTACCCCCTCTCTGTTTAAAAGATCCTCGACTAGGATATAACTTAAATGTCTCTGGAGGGAAAAAATGGATAGAGATGTGGTACTTAGGTAGAGTGGAATATTATTCAGCCTGGAAATCAATGAAATATGGCCAGTTGTAACAACTCCGGAGGAGTTACGTATGATCATTCTAAGTGACAGAATTCAAAAAGAAAAAGACACATATCATAAGATATCACTTAAAGGTGGAATCCAAAATGGCTACACATGAAATAAATTACAAAACAAAAACATAGTCAAATATGTAGAAAACACGCATAAGGCTGCTAAACGGGAAAGGTGGGGAGGGGTGAGGCATCATCCAGGAGGTTGAAATTAGCAAAGATACCATTCCAAATACCAAACTGATAATCAACAAGGCCTACACGGTAGCTAAAAGAACTGCACTCAGCACACTCAAGTCACCGGAAAAGAATATATACGACTGGTAAGAATCTGAAAAAGAATTTATTGATGTCTCTCTGTACGTGAATCAAGTGGATGTACAGCAGCAAGAAACAGAGCTTTGAAAATCAGCTGTAACCAATATAGTAATAAATTGAAAAAAATAAACGACAGAGAGACAGAGAAAACCTCTTACAACTTTTCCTCAGGGACGGTGATGCAACATGGATTGAACACATCTAGACCCACAGCAGGATGAGACATAAGGCTGGAAACTGTTTGCGCTAAGAGAAATGTGAGGTTGGGTGAGGAAATGCACACCCTTTAAAGTAATACTACCTGGTACCCATTCAATGGGTCCCAAATCTGCAGGTTCAAGGGATCTTCCTACAGCTAAAACATGCATGGAAAACCCAGAGGACTGTACACCATGTGATCGGGAGATGTGTCTAAAATGCACCTCATTTATCCTCTCCTGGTGCTCCTGTTCACCATTCCAGCCACGTTACTTAGAATCTCCCCACTTGGAGAATCAGCACATTTAAACTTCTGTTTCACACATTTTGCAAATTGTGAGGAGGATGAACGGGAAGAGGGGGAACCAATGAGAGAATAGTTGTAGGGGTTTGGACGGGCACATATCACTCTAATTTCCCATTAAGAATAAGAATTAAAAAAGGCTCAGCCTGCCTCGCCGGAGCCAAAATAGGGCCTGAAGCAATCCTGCGGGTTTGAGGCCAGCTCACAAAAGAGCAACTTAAAAAATGGAGCTCAGGGTCACTGCAATTCACAAACCTGCAGAGTTATAAATGAAAACTAACATCCAAAAATATGTTGAGGTAAGGCAAAGAAGAGGATCTGAATGCAAGACAGAATTGCAAGAAACAGATTTCAAGAGATAGATTGGACTCGTCTTTCACGCACATGAAAAGCGGCAGAATTTCGACAATGATGCAGTTGGCCCAAAAGGGCGTATGCGTTTTTTCCTGATTATATCCAGGAAAAAACGCATACGCACTTTATGGGCAACGAAGCAAGCAAGCAATGCAAATGTGCACAACAAAGAAGTCTCATTTCCCACCGGTCAAAAGGGCCATCCTAAAAAATTGTAAAAACCAGAAATGCAGGACAGGCCATGGAGAACAGGGAGCCTTTATACGCTGATGGGCAGTGTGTGAACTGCCGAGAGCCACTCTGGAGAAGTGTATGGTGGTTCCTAAATCATCTAAAAAACAGAGCTACAGAGCATAGGACACTTCCAATCATGGGAGTATATCTAGGGAAGTCTAAAAATCAACAAGACACAAGCACACCACAGTTTAGGGCTACTCTGTTTACAAGAACCTCAACTTCAGTACACCTTAAATATCCCAGGAAAGAGAACAATGGATAAAGAAGATGTGGTACTTATGTACAATGGAATATCTCTTCACCATGAAATCAATGTAATAAGGCTAGTAGAAGGATAAAGAGTGGATTTAGGTCCGATAATACTACTTGAAATAAGTCAAACAGAAAAAGAAACATATCATAAGATATCACTTATAGAGGGAGGGTAAATATGGCTGCACAAGAAATGAATTACAGAACAGAACAGTGTCTCACATTTAGAAAACACACTTATGTCAGCTTAAGGGGAAAGGAGAGGTGGGGTGATGCATAAAACCAGAGTTTGAAATTAGCACAGATACCGTTCAATAAACCAAATAGGTATTAGACAAGATCTACACCTTGCTCAATGAACTGGCCTCAACACACCCTATACACCGCAGAGAAATATATCTGAGTAATAAGAATCTTAAAACCCATGTATTGATATATCTCCATAAGGGAATCAAGTGTGTGCAGAGCGGCACAAACACAGCAGTGAAAATGAGCTAAACCCCATTATAGAAATAAATTTTAAAAACAAAACGCTGAAACAATGAAAGAGAGAAAAATTCTTACAAAATTCGCTCAGGGGCTGTGATGCAACCTGGATTGACCACATATAAACCCACAGCTGGATAAGACATAAGGCTGGACACTTGGGGCTGAGAGGATTGGTGAGCTTTGGTGAGCAACTGCTGAAAGTTTAATGCAATACTTCATGCTACTCATTCCAAGGGTCCCAACACTCCAGGTTGAAGGGAATCTTCCTACAGCTAAACCATGCTTGGGAAACCCAGCGACTGGTATACCATATGATCGGGAAAGGTTTCTAAAACACACCTCATTTTTCCTCTTCTGGGGCTCCGGATCGACATTCCAGCCGCTTTACTAACAACATCTCCACATGGAGAGTCAATGCCTTTAAGTTCTGGTATCGCACAGTCTGCAGTTAGTGCGGAGGATGAATGGGAATAGGGGGAACCAGTGAGAAACTAGCTGTAGCGGTTTCAATGGGCACATGTCACTCTAATTTCACATCAGTAAGAAGAATTAACCAAAGGCACAGCAAGGTGCCCCAGAAGAAGAATAGAGCTTCAAGGAATCCTGTGGTTATGGGGCAAGATCACAAAAATAAGAGCTGAAAAATGGAGCTAAGGGCCACTGCAATTCAAAAACCTGCAGAGTTATAAAGGCCAACTATTTTCAAAAAATATATTGAGGTAAGGCTATGAAGAAGCATTGAAAGCAAGGCAGAATTGCAGGAAACCGATTTCAGGAGGTACACTGGAATTGCATTGAAAACATATGAAGAGAGTCAGAACCTCGACAATGATGCACTTGGCCAAAAAGGGCGTATGTGTTTTTTCCTGAATATAGTCAGGAAAAAACGCATACACACTTTTTGGCCAACCAAGCAAGCTTGCAAAGGAAATCTGCACTACAATGAAGTCTCACTTCCCCCCGGTCAAAAGGGCCATCTGAAAAAAGTGTAAAATCCATAAAGGCACGACAGGCCATGGAGAACTGGGAGCCTTGTTATGCTGATGGGCGGGATGTAAATTGCCAACAGCCACTCTGGAGAAGTGTATGGTGTTTCCTGAAACATCTAAAAAACAAAGCAACAGAGCCTAGGGCACTTCCACTTATGGTCCTATAGTTTAGGGAAATTAAAATCAAAAAGACACAGCCACCCCAAGTTTGGGATGGCTCTGTTTATAAGAACCTCATATACGGTACAAGTTCAATATCGCAGAAAGTGAAAAGTGGATAAAGAAGTTGTGGTACTTACGTACAATGCAATATCACTCAGCAATGAAATCTATGTCATCCGGCCCGTAGCAGCATAATGAGTGGATTAAGTACAATGAATCTAACTGAAATAAGTCACACAGAGAAAGAAACATCATAAGATATCACTAATACACGGAATGTAAACTTGGCTACACAGGAACTGAATTCCAAAACAGAACAGGGTCTCAAATTTAGAAAACAAACTTATGCTTGCTTAAGGGGAAAGGTGAGTTGGGGTGCTGCATAAAACCAGAGATTGAAATGAGCACAGATAAAGTTCTATAAGCCAAATATGGAATAGACAAGAGCTACTCCTTGCTCAACGAAATGGACTCAACACCGCATATTAAACACCTAAGAATGTACCTGACTAGTAAGTATTTTAAAACCTATGGATTGCTATGT
The DNA here is from genome assembly GCF_964374135.1 of Grampus griseus. Taxonomy (NCBI): domain Eukaryota; kingdom Metazoa; phylum Chordata; class Mammalia; order Artiodactyla; family Delphinidae; genus Grampus; species Grampus griseus. The sequence continues at coordinate 24,362 of NW_028133048.1, forward strand.
CTCCAAAAGAGAATCAAGCGTGTGTACAGGGGCATAAACGCAGCAGTGATAGGATTGGAGAGGTTTGGTGAGCAAATGAAGACCCTTTGAAGTCATATTGCATGGTACCCATTCCACGGGTTTCAACTACCCAGGTTTAAGGTATTCTTCCTTCAGCTAAAACATGCATGTGGAACCCAGAGTATGATCAACCGTGTGAACGGGAGACGTGTTCAAATATGTCTCAGTTTTCCTCCCCTGGTACTCGGGTGCAACATTCCAGACGCTTTACTAACACTCTCCCCACTTGGAGAGTCAGTGCCTTTAACCTCCTGTTTGGCCCAGTTTGCAATTTCTGCGGAAGATGAACAGGAATAAGGAGAAGCAATGAGAGACTAGCTGGAGGTGTCTGGACGGGCCAATTTAACTCTCATTTCCCACCAGGAAGAGGAAATAACCAAAGGCTCAGCGTGCCGTGCCGGAACCAGATTAGGCCCTGAATCCATCCTGCGGTGTTGCGGCCAGGTCACAAGAAAGCGAGTTGAAGAAAGGAGCTCAGGGGCACTGTAATTCACAAACCTGCAGAGTTATAAATGACAGCTATCGTCCAAAAATATACTGAAGTAAGGCTGCCAAGAGGACTTGAAAGCGGGGCAGAATTGCAGGAAACCAATTTCAGGAGGTAGACTGGAATTGCATTGAAAGCATAGGAAAAGAGGCAGAACGTCCACAATGATGCACTTGGCCAAAAAGGGCGTATGCGTTTTTTCCTGAATATATTCAGGAAAAAACGCATACGCCCTTTTTGGCCAACCAAGCAAACTTGCAAAGGAAATCTGCACTACAATGAAGTCTCACTTCCCCCCGGTCAAAAGGGCCATCTGAAAAAAGTGTAAAATCCAGAAAGGCAGGACAGGCCATGGAGAACTGGGAGCCTTGTTATGCTGATGAGCGGGATGTAAATTGCCAACAGACACTCGGGATAAGTGTATGGTGTTTCCTGAAACATCTAAAAAACAAAGCAACAGAGCCTAGGGCACTTCCACTTATGGTCCTATAGCTTAGGGAAATTAAAATCAAAAAGACACAGCCACCCCAAAATTTGGGACGCCTCTGTTTACAAGAACCTCTTTTACCGTACAAGTTCAATATCACAGAAAGTGAAAAATGGATAAAGAACTTGTGGTACTTACGTACAATGCAGTATCACTCAGCAATGAAATCTATGTCATCAGGCCCGTAGCAGCATAATGAGTGGATTCAGGTACGATGATTCTAACTGAAATAAGTCACACAGAAAAAGAAACATCATAAGATATCACTAATACACGGAATGTAAACTTGGCTACAAAGGAACTGAATTCCAAAACAGAACAGGGTCTCAAATTTAGAAAACCAACTTATGCTTGCTTAAGGGGAAAGGTGAGTTGGGGTGCTGCATAAAACCAGAGATTGAAATGAGCACAGATAAAGTTCCTTAAGCCAAATATGGAATAGACAAGAGCTACTCCTTGCTCAACGAAATGGACTCAACACCCCATATTAAACGCCTAAGAATGTACTTGACTAGTAAGTATCTTAAAACCTATGGATTGCTATGTCTCCAAAAGAGAATCAAGCGTGTGTACAGGGGCATAAACGCAGCAGTGATAGGATTGGAGAGGTTCGGTGAGCAAATGAAGACCCTTTGAAGTCATATTGCATGGTACCCATTCCACGGGTTTCAACTACCCAGGTTTAAGGTATTCTTCCTTCAGCTAAAACATGCATGTGTAACCCAGAGTATGATCAACCGTGTGAACGGGAGACGTGTTCAAATATGTCTCAGTTTTCCTCCCCTGGTACTCGGGTGCAACATTCCAGACGCTTTACTAACACTCTCCCCACTTGGAGAGTCAGCGCCTTTAAGCTCCTGTTTGGCCCAGTTTGCAATTTCTGCGGAAGATGAACAGGAATAGGGAGAACCAATGAGAGACTAGCTGGAGGTGTCTGGACGGGCAAATTTAACTCTCATTTCCCACCAGGAAGAGGAAATAACCAAAGGCTCAGCGTGCCATGCCGGAACCAGATTAGGGCCTGAAGCCATCCTGCGGTGTTGCGGCCAGGTCACAAGAAAGCGAGTTGAAGAAAGGAGCTCAGGGGCACTGTAATTCACAAACCTGCAGAGTTATAAATGACAGCTATCGTCCAAAAATATACTGAAGTAAGGCTGCCAAGAGGACTTGAAAGCGGGGCAGAATTGCAGGAAACCGATTTCAGGAGGTAGACTGGAATTGCATTGAAAGCATAGGAAAAGAGGCAGAATGTCCACAATGATGCACTTGGCCAAAAAGGGCGTATGCGTTTTTTCCTGAATATATTCAGGAAAAAACGCATACGCCCTTTTTGGCCAACCAAGCAAGCTTGCAAAGGAAATCTGCACTACAATGAAGTCTCACTTCCTCCCGGTCAAAAGGGCCATCTGAAAAAAGTGTAAAATCCAGAAAGGCAGGACAGGCCATGGAGAACTGGGAGCCTTGTTATGCTGATGGGCGGGATGTAAATTGCCAACAGACACTCGGGATAAGTGTCTGGTGTTTCCTGAAACATCTAAAAAACAAAGCAACAGAGCCTAGGGCACTTCCACTTATGGTCCTATAGCTTAGGGAAATTAAAATAAAAAAGACACAGCCACCCCAAAATTTGGGACGCCTCTGTTTACAAGAACCTCGTTTACCCTACAAGTTCAATATCACAGAAAGTGAAAAATGGATAAAGAACTTGTGGTACTTACGTACAATGCAGTATCACTCAGCAATGAAATCTATGTCATCAGGCCCGTAGCAGCATAATGAGTGGATTCAGGTACGATGATTCTAACTGAAATAAGTCACACAGAAAAAGAAACATCATAAGATATCACTAATACACGGAATGTAAACTTGGCTACACAGGAACTGAATTCCAAAACAGAACAGGGTCTCAAATTTAGAAAACCAACTTATGCTTGCTTAAGGGGAAAGGTGAGTTGGGGTGCTGCATAAAACCAGAGATTGAAATGAGCACAGATAAAGTTCCTTAAGCCAAATATGGAATAGACAAGAGCTACTCCTTGCTCAACGAAATGGACTCAACACCCCATATTAAACGCCTAAGAATGTACTTGTCTAGTAAGTATCTTAAAACCTATGGATTGCTATGTCTCCAAAAGAGAATCAAGCGTGTGTACAGGGGCATAAACGCAGCAGTGATAGGATTGGAGAGGTTCGGTGAGCAAATGAAGACCCTTTGAAGTCATATTGCATGGTACCCATTCCACAGGTTTCAACTACCCAGGTTTAAGGTATTCTTCCTTCAGCTAAAACATGCATGTGTAACCCAGAGTATGATCAACCGTGTGAACGGGAGACGTGTTCAAATATGTCTCAGTTTTCCTCCCCTGATACTCGGGTGCAACATTCCAGACGCTTTACTAACACTCTCCCCACTTGGAGAGTCAGCGCCTTTAAGCTCCTGTTTGGCCCAGTTTGCAATTTCTGCGGAAGATGAACAGGAATAGGGAGAACCAATGAGAGACTAGCTGGAGGTGTCTGGACGGGCAAATTTAACTCTCATTTCCCACCAGGAAGAGGAATTAACCAAAGGCTCAGCGTGCCGTGCCGGAACCAGATTAGGGCCTGAAGCCATCCTGCGGTGTTGCGGCCAGGTCATAAGAAAGCGAGTTGAAGAAAGGAGCTCAGGGGCACTGTAATTCACAAACCTGCAGAGTTATAAATGACAGCTATCGTCCAAAAATATACTGAAGTAAGGCTGCCAAGAGGACTTGAAAGCGGGGCAGAATTGCAGGAAACCGATTTCAGGAGGTAGACTGGAATTGCATTGAAAGCATAGGAAAAGATGCAGAACGTCCACAATGATGCACTTGGCCAAAAAGGGCGCATGCGTTTTTTCCTGAATATATTCAGGAAAAAACGCATGCGCCCTTTTTGGCCAACCAAGCAAACTTGCAATGGAAATCGGCACTACAATGAAGTCTCACTTCTCCCCGGTCAAAAGGGCCATCTGAAAAAAGTGTAAAATCCAGAAAGGCAGGACAGGCCATGGAGAACTGGGAGCCTTGTTATGCTGATGGGCGGGATGTAAATTGCCAACAGACACTCGGGAGAAGTGTATGGTGTTTCCTGAAACATCTAAAAAACAAAGCAACAGAGCCTAGGGCACTTCCACTTATGGTCCTATAGCTTAGGGAAATTAAAATCAAAAAGACACAGCCACCCCAAAGTTTGGGACGCCTCTGTTTACAAGAACCTCGTTTACAGTACAAGTTCAACATCGCAGAAAGTGAAAAATGGATAAAGAAGTTGTGGTATTTACTTACAAAGCAATATCACTCAGCAATGAAATCTATGTCATCAGGCCCTTAGCAGCACAATGAGTGGATTCAGGTATGATGATTCTAACTGAAATAAGTCACACAGAAAAAGAAACATCATAAGATATCTGTAATACACGGAATGTAAACTTGGCTACACAGGAACTGAATTACAGAACAGAACAGGGTCTCAAATTTAGAAAACCAACTTATGCTTGCTTAAGGGGAAAGGTGAGTTGGGGTGCTGCATAAAACCAGAGATTGAAATGAGCACAGATAAAGTTCCTTAAGCCAAATATGGAATAGACAAGAGCTACACCTTGCTCAACGAAATGGACTCAACACCCCATATTAAACGCCTAAGAATGTACCTGACTAGTAAGTATCTTCAAACCTATGGATTGCTATGTCTCCGAAAGAGAATCAAGCGTGTGTACATGGGCATAAACGCAGCAGTGATAGGATTGGAGAGGTTCAGTGAGCAAATGAAGACCCTTTGAAGTCATATTGCATGGTACCCATTACACGGGTCTCAACTCTCCAGGTTTAAGGTATTCTTCCTTCAGCTAAAACATGCATGTGGAACCCAGAGTATGAACAACCGTGTGAACGGGAGACGTGTTCAAATATGTCTCAGTTTTCCTCCCCTGGCACTCGGGTGCAACATTCCAGACGCTTTACTAACACTCTCCCCACTTGGAGAGTCAGTGCCTTTAACCTCCTGTTTGGCCCAGTTTGCAATTTCTGCGGAAGATGAACAGGAATAAGGAGAAGCAATGAGAGACTAGCTGGAGGTGTCTGGACGGGCCAATTTAACTCTCATTTCCCACCAGGAAGAGGAAATAACCAAACGCTCAGCGTGCCGTGCCGGAACCAGATTAGGCCCTGAAGCCATCCTGCGGTGTTGCGGCCAGGTCACAAGAAAGCGAGTTGAAGAAAGGAGCTCAGGGGCACTGTAATTCACAAACCTGCAGAGTTATAAATGACAGCTATCGTCCAAAAATATACTGAAGTAAGGCTGCCAAGAGGACTTGAAAGCGGGGCAGAATTGCAGGAAACCGATTTCAGGAGGTAGACTGGAATTGCATTGAAAGCATAGGAAAAGAGGCAGAACGTCCACAATGATGCACTTGGCCAAAAAGGGCGTATGCGTTTTTTCCTGAATATATTCAGGAAAAAACGCATACGCCCTTTTTGGCCAACCAAGCAAACTTGCAAAGGAAATCTGCACTACAATGAAGTCTCACTTCCCCCCGGTCAAAAGGGCCATCTGAAAAAAGTGTAAAATCCAGAAAGGCAGGACAGGCCATGGAGAACTGGGAGCCTTGTTATGCTGATGAGCGGGATGTAAATTGCCAACAGACACTCGGGATAAGTGTATGGTGTTTCCTGAAACATCTAAAAAACAAAGCAACAGAGCCTAGGGCACTTCCACTTATGGTCCTATAGCTTAGGGAAATTAAAATCAAAAAGACACAGCCACCCCAAAATTTGGGACGCCTCTGTTTACAAGAACCTCTTTTACCGTACAAGTTCAATATCACAGAAAGTGAAAAATGGATAAAGAACTTGTGGTACTTACGTACAATGCAGTATCACTCAGCAATGAAATCTATGTCATCAGGCCCGTAGCAGCATAATGAGTGGATTCAGGTACGATGATTCTAACTGAAATAAGTCACACAGAAAAAGAAACATCATAAGATATCACTAATACACGGAATGTAAACTTGGCTACAAAGGAACTGAATTCCAAAACAGAACAGGGTCTCAAATTTAGAAAACCAACTTATGCTTGCTTAAGGGGAAAGGTGAGTTGGGGTGCTGCATAAAACCAGAGATTGAAATGAGCACAGATAAAGTTCCTTAAGCCAAATATGGAATAGACAAGAGCTACTCCTTGCTCAACGAAATGGACTCAACACCCCATATTAAACGCCTAAGAATGTACTTGACTAGTAAGTATCTTAAAACCTATGGATTGCTATGTCTCCAAAAGAGAATCAAGCGTGTGTACAGGGGCATAAACGCAGCAGTGATAGGATTGGAGAGGTTCGGTGAGCAAATGAAGACCCTTTGAAGTCATATTGCATGGTACCCATTCCACGGGTTTCAACTACCCAGGTTTAAGGTATTCTTCCTTCAGCTAAAACATGCATGTGTAACCCAGAGTATGATCAACCGTGTGAACGGGAGACGTGTTCAAATATGTCTCAGTTTTCCTCCCCTGGTACTCGGGTGCAACATTCCAGACGCTTTACTAACACTCTCCCCACTTGGAGAGTCAGCGCCTTTAACCTCCTGTTTGGCCCAGTTTGCAATTTCTGCGGAAGATGAACAGGAATAGGGAGAACCAATGAGAGACTAGCTGGAGGTGTCTGGACGGGCAAATTTAACTCTCATTTCCCACCAGGAAGAGGAAATAACCAAAGGCTCAGCGTGCCATGCCGGAACCAGATTAGGGCCTGAAGCCATGCTGCGGTGTTGCGGCCAGCTCACAAGAAAGCGAGTTGAAGAAAGGAGCTCAGGGGCACTGTAATTCACAAACCTGCAGAGTTATAAATGACAGCTATCGTCCAAAAATATACTGAAGTAAGGCTGCCAAGAGGACTTGAAAGCGGGGCAGAATTGCAGGAAACCGATTTCAGGAGGTAGACTGGAATTGCATTGAAAGCATAGGAAAAGAGGCAGAATGTCCACAATGATGCACTTGGCCAAAAAGGGCGTATGCGTTTTTTCCTGAATATATTCAGGAAAAAACGCATACGCCCTTTTTGGCCAACCAAGCAAGCTTGCAAAGGAAATCTGCACTACAATGAAGTCTCACTTCCTCCCGGTCAAAAGGGCCATCTGAAAAAAGTGTAAAATCCAGAAAGGCAGGACAGGCCATGGAGAACTGGGAGCCTTGTTATGCTGATGGGCGGGATGTAAATTGCCAACAGACACTCGGGAGAAGTGTATGGTGTTTCCTGAAACATCTAAAAAACAAAGCAACAGAGCCTAGGGCACTTCCACTTATGGTCCTATAGCTTAGGGAAATTAAAATCAAAAAGACACTGCCACCCCAAAATTTGGGACGCCTCTGTTTACAAGAACCTCGTTTACCGTACAAGTTCAATATCACAGAAAGTGAAAAATGGATAAAGAACTTGTGGTACTTACGTACAATGCAGTATCACTCAGCAATGAAATCTATGTCATCAGGCCCGTAGCAGCATAATGAGTGGATTCAGGTACGATGATTCTAACTGAAATAAGTCACACAGAAAAAGAAACATCATAAGATATCACTAATACACGGAATGTAAACTTGGCTACACAGGAACTGAATTCCAAAACAGAACAGGGTCTCAAATTTAGAAAACCAACTTATGCTTGCTTAAGGGGAAAGGTGAGTTGGGGTGCTGCATAAAACCAGAGATTGAAATGAGCACAGATAAAGTTCCTTAAGCCAAATATGGAATAGACAAGAGCTACTCCTTGCTCAACGAAATGGACTCAACACCCCATATTAAACGCCTAAGAATGTACTTGTCTAGTAAGTATCTTAAAACCTATGGATTGCTATGTCTCCAAAAGAGAATCAAGCGTGTGTACAGGGGCATAAACGCAGCAGTGATAGGATTGGAGAGGTTCGGTGAGCAAATGAAGACCCTTTGAAGTCATATTGCATGGTACCCATTCCACGGGTTTCAACTACCCAGGTTTAAGGTATTCTTCCTTCAGCTAAAACATGCATGTGTAACCCAGAGTATGATCAACCGTGTGAACGGGAGATGTGTTCAAATATGTCTCAGTTTTCCTCCCCTGATACTCGGGTGCAACATTCCAGACGCTTTACTAACACTCTCCCCACTTGGAGAGTCAGCGCCTTTAAGCTCCTGTTTGGCCCAGTTTGCAATTTCTGCGGAAGATGAACAGGAATAGGGAGAACCAATGAGAGACTAGCTGGAGGTGTCTGGACGGGCAAATTTAACTCTCATTTCCCACCAGGAAGAGGAAATAACCAAAGGCTCAGCGTGCCGTGCCGGAACCAGATTAGGGCCTGAAGCCATCCTGCGGTGTTGCGGCCAGGTCATAAGAAAGCGAGTTGAAGAAAGGAGCTCAGGGGCACTGTAATTCACAAACCTGCAGAGTTATAAATGACAGCTATCGTCCAAAAATATACTGAAGTAAGGCTGCCAAGAGGACTTGAAAGCGGGGCAGAATTGCAGGAAACCGATTTCAGGAGGTAGACTGGAATTGCATTGAAAGCATAGGAAAAGATGCAGAACGTCCACAATGATGCACTTGGCCAAAAAGGGCGCATGCGTTTTTTCCTGAATATATTCAGGAAAAAACGCATGCGCCCTTTTTGGCCAACCAAGCAAACTTGCAATGGAAATCGGCACTACAATGAAGTCTCACTTCTCCCCGGTCAAAAGGGCCATCTGAAAAAAGTGTAAAATCCAGAAAGGCAGGACAGGCCATGGAGAACTGGGAGCCTTGTTATGCTGATGGGCGGGATGTAAATTGCCAACAGACACTCGGGAGAAGTGTATGGTGTTTCCTGAAACATCTAAAAAACAAAGCAACAGAGCCTAGGGCACTTCCACTTATGGTCCTATAGCTTAGGGAAATTAAAATCAAAAAGACACAGCCACCCCAAAGTTTGGGACGCCTCTGTTTACAAGAACCTCGTTTACAGTACAAGTTCAACATCGCAGAAAGTGAAAAATGGATAAAGAAGTTGTGGTATTTACTTACAAAGCAATATCACTCAGCAATGAAATCTATGTCATCAGGCCCTTAGCAGCACAATGAGTGGATTCAGGTATGATGATTCTAACTGAAATAAGTCACACAGAAAAAGAAACATCATAAGATATCTGTAATACACGGAATGTAAACTTGGCTACACAGGAACTGAATTACAGAACAGAACAGGGTCTCAAATTTAGAAAACCAACTTATGCTTGCTTAAGGGGAAAGGTGAGTTGGGGTGCTGCATAAAACCAGAGATTGAAATGAGCACAGATAAAGTTCCTTAAGCCAAATATGGAATAGACAAGAGCTACACCTTGCTCAACGAAATGGACTCAACACCCCATATTAAACGCCTAAGAATGTACCTGACTAGTAAGTATCTTCAAACCTATTGATTGCTATGTCTCCGAAAGAGAATCAAGCGTGTGTACATGGGCATAAACGCAGCAGTGATAGGATTGGAGAGGTTCAGTGAGCAAATGAAGACCCTTTGAAGTCATATTGCATGGTACCCATTACACGGGTCTCAACTCTCCAGGTTTAAGGTATTCTTCCTTCAGCTAAAACATGCATGTGGAACCCAGAGTATGAACAACCGTGTGAACGGGAGACGTGTTCAAATATGTCTCAGTTTTCTTCCCCTGGTACTCGGGTCCAACATTCCAGACGCTTTACTAACACCCTCCCCACTTGGAGAGTCAGCGCCTTTAACCTCCTGTTTGGCCCAGTTTGCAATTTCTGCGGAAGATGAACAGGAATAGGGAGAACCAATGAGAGACTAGCTGGAGGTGTCTGGACGGGCAAATTTAACTCTCATTTACCACCAGGAAGAGGAAATAACCAAAGGCTCAGCGTGCCGTGCCGGAACCAGATTAGGGCCTGAAGCCATCCTGCGGTGTTGCGGCCAGCTCAAAATAAAGCGAGTTGAAGAAAGGAGCTCAGGGGCACTGTAATTCACAAACCTGCAGAGTTATAAATGACAGCTATCGTCCAAAAATATACTGAAGTAAGGCTGCCAAGAGGACTTGAAAGCGGGGCAGAATTGCAGGAAACCGATTTCAGGAGGTAGACTGGAATTGCATTGAAAGCATAGGAAAAGAGGCAGAACGTCCACAATGATGCACTTGGCCAAAAAGGGCGTATGCGTTTTTTCCTGAATATATTCAGGAAAAAACGCATACGCCCTTTTTGGCCAACCAAGCAAGCTTGCAAAGGAAATCTGCACTACAATGAAGTCTCACTTCCCCCCGGTCAAAAGGGCCATCTGAAAAAAGTATAAATTCCAGAAAGGCAGGACAGGCCATGGAGAACTGGGAGCCTTGTTATGCTGATGGGCGGGATGTAAATTGCCAACAGACACTCCAGAGAAGTGTATGGTGTTTCCTGAAACATCTAAAAAACAAGGCAACAGAGCCTAGGGCACTTCCACTTATGGTCCTATAGCTTAGGGAAATTAAAATCAAAAAGACACAGCCACCCCGAAGTTTGGGGAGGCTCTGTTTACAAGAACCTCGTTTACAGTACAAGTTCAACATCGCAGAAAGTGAAAAATGGATAAAGAAGTTGTGGTACTCACATACAATGCAGTATCACTCAGCAATTAAATCTATGTCATCAGGCCCGTAGCAGCACAATGAGTGGATTCAGGTACGATGATTCTAACTGAAATAAGTCACACAGAAAAAGAAACATCATAAGATATCACTAATACACGGAATGTAAACTTGGCTACACAGGAACTGAATTCCAAAACAGAACAGGGTCTCAAATTTAGAAAACCAACTTATGCTTGCTTAAGGGGAAAGATGAGTTGGGGTGCTGCATAAAACCAGAGATTGAAATGAGCACAGATAAAGTTCCTTAAGCCAAATATGGAATAGACAAGAGCTACTCCTTGCTCAACGAAATGGACTCAACACCCCATATTAAACGTCTAAGAATGTACCTGACTAGTAAGTATCTTAAAACCGATGGATTGCTATGTCTCCAAAAGAGAATCAAGCGTGTGTACAGGGGCATAAATGCAGCAGTGATAGGATTGGAGAGGTTCGGTGAGCAGATGAAGACCCTTTGAAGTCATATTGCATGGTACCCATTACACGGGTTTCAACTACCCAGGTTTAAGGTATCCTTCCTTCAGCTAAAACATGCATGTGGAACCCAGAGTATGATCAACCGTGTGAACGGGAGACGTGTTCAAATATGTGTCAGTTTTCCTCCCCTGGTACTCGGGTGCAACATTCCAGACGCTTTACTAACACTCTCCCCACTTGGAGAGTCAGCGCCTTTAACCTCCTGTTTGGCCCAGTTTGCAATTTCTGTGGAAGATGAACAGGAATAGGGAGAACCAATGAGAGACTAGCTGGAGGTGTCTGGACGGGCAAATTTAACTCTCATTTCCCACCAGGAAGAGGAAATAACCAAAGGCTCAGCGTGCCGTGCCGGAACCAGATTAGGGCCTGAAGCCATCCTGCGGTGTTGCGGCCAGGTCATAAGAAAGCGAGTTGAAGAAAGGAGCTCAGGGGCACTGTAATTCACAAACCTGCAGAGTTATAAATGACAGCTATCGTTCAAAAATATACTGAAGTAAGGCTGCCAAGAGGACTTGAAAGCACGCAGAATTGCAGGAAACCGATTTCAGGAGGTAGACAGGAATTGCATTGAAAGCATAGGAAAAGAGGCAGAACGTCCACAATGATGCACTTGGCCAAAAATGGCGCATGCATTTTTTCCTGAATATATTCAGGAAAAAACGCATGCGCACTTTTTGGCCAACCAAGCAACCTTGCAAAGGAAATCGGCACTACAATGAAGTCTCTCTTCCCCGCGGTCAAAAGGGCCATCTGAAAAAAGTGTAAAATCCAGAAAGGCAGGACAGGCCATGCAGAACTGGGAGCCTTGTTATGCTGATGGGCGGGATGTAAATTGCCAACAGACACTCCGGAGAAGTGTATGGTGTTTCCTGAAACATCTAAAAAACAAAGCAACAGAGCCTAGGGCACTTCCACTTATGGTCCTATAGCTTAGGGAAATTAAAATCAAAAAGACACAGCCACCCCAAAGTTTGGGACGCCTCTGTTTACAAGAACCTCGTTTACAGTACAAGTTCAACATCGCAGAAAGTGAAAAATGGATAAAGAAGTAGTGGTATTTACTTAGAAAGCAATATCACTCAGCAATGAAATCTATGTCATCAGACCCTTAGCAGTACAATGAGTGGATTCAGGTATGATGATTCTAACTGAAATAAGTCACACAGAAAAAGAAACATCATAAGATATCAGTAATACACGGAATGTAAACTTGGCTACACAGTAACTGAATTACAGAACAGAACAGGGTCTCAAATTTAGAAAACCAACTTATGCTTGCTTAAGGGTAAAGGTGAGTTGGGGTGCTGCATAAAACCAGAGATTGAAATGAGCACAGATAAAGTTCCTTAAGCCAAATATGGAATAGACAAGAGCTACTCCTTGCTCAACGAAATGGACTCAACACCGCATATTAAACGCCAAAGAATGTAGCTGACTAGTAAGTATCTTAAAACCTATGGATTGCTATGTCTCCGAAAGAGAATCAAGCATGTGTACAGGGTCATAAACGCAGCAGTCATAGGATTGGAGAGGTTCGCTGAGCAAATGAAGACCCTTTGAAGTCATATTGCATGGTACCCATTCCACGGGTTTCAACTACCCATGTTTAAGGTATTCTTCCTTCAGCTAAAACATGCATGTGGAACCCAGAGCATGATCAACCGTGTGAACGGGAGATGTGTTCAAATATGTCTCAGTTTTCCTCCCCTGGTACTCGGGTGCAACATTCCAGACGCTTTACTAACACTCTCCCCACTTGGAGAGTCAGCGCCTTTAACCTCCTGTTTGGCCCAGTTTGCAATTTCTGCGGAAGATGAACAGGAATAGGGAGAACCAATGAGAGACTAGCTGGAGGTGTCTGGACGGGCAAATTTAACTCTCATTTCCCACCAGGAAGAGGAAATAACCAAAGGCTCAGCGTGCCGTGCCGGAACCAGATTAGAGCCTGAAGCCATCCTGCGGTGTTGCGGCCAGCTCACAAGAAAGCGAGTTGAAGAAAGGAGCTCAGGGGCACTGTAATTCACAAACCTGCAGAGTTATAAATGACAGCTATCGTTCAAAAATATACTGAAGTAAGGCTGCCAAGAGGACTTGAAAGCGCGCAGAATTGCAGGAAACCGATTTCAGGAGGTAGACAGGAATTGCATTGAAAGCATAGGAAAAGAGGCAGAACGTCCACAATGATGCACTTGGCCAAAAAGGGCGCATGCGTTTTTTCCTGAATATATTCAGGAAAAAACGCATGCGCCCTTTTTGGCCAACCAAGCAAGCTTGCAAAGGAAATCGGCACTACAATGAAGTCTCTCTTCCCCGCGGTCAAAAGGGCCATCTGAAAAAAGTGTAAAATCCAGAAAGGCAGGACAGGCCATGCAGAACTGGGAGCCTTGTTATGCTGATGGGCGGGATGTAAATTGCCAACAGACACTCGGGAGAAGTGTATGGTGTTTCCTGAAACATCTAAAAAACAAAGCAACAGAGCCTAGGGCACTTCCACTTATGGTCCTATAGCTTAGGGAAATTAAAATCAAAAAGACACAGCCACCCCAAAGTTTGGGACGCCTCTGTTTACAAGAACCTCGTTTACAGTACAAGTTCAAAATCGCAGAAAGTGAAAAATGGATAAAGAAGTTGTGGTATTTACTTACAAAGCAATATCACTCAGCAATGAAATCTATGTCATCAGGCCCTTAGCAGCACAATGAGTGGATTCAGGTATGATGATTCTAACTGAAATAAGTCACACAGAAAAAGAAACATCATAAGATATCAGTAATACACGGAATGTAAACCTGGCTACACAGGAAATGAATTACAGAACAGAACAGGGTCTCAAATTTAGAAAAGCAACTTATGCTTGCTTAAGGGGAAAGGTGAGTTGGGGTGCTGCATAAAACCAGAGATTGAAATGAGCACAGATAAAGTTCCTTAAGCCAAATATGGAATAGACAAGAGCTACTCCTTGCTCAACGAAATGGACTCAACACCGCATATTAAACGCCTAAGAATGTACCTGACTAGTAAGTATCTTAAAACCTATGGATTGCTATGTCTCCGAAAGAGAATCAAGCATGTGGACTGGGGCATAAACGCAGCAGTGATAGGAATGGAGAGGTTCGGTGAACAAATGAAGACCCTTTGAAGTCATATTGCATGGTACCCATTCCACGGGTCTCAACTACCCAGGTTTAAGGTATTCTTCCTTCAGCTAAAACATGCATGTGGAACCCACAGTATGATCAACCGTGTGAACGGGAGACGTGTTCAGATATGTCTCAGTTTTCCTCCCCTGGTACTCGGGTGCATCATTCCAGACGCTTTACTAACACTCTCCCCAATTGGAGAGTCAACGCCTTTAACCTCCTGTTTTGCCCAGTTTGCAATTTCTGTGGAAGATGAACAGGAATAGGGAGAACCAATGAGAGACTAGCTGGAGGTGTCTGGACGGGCAAATTTAACTCTCATTTCCCACCAGGAAGAGGAAATAACCAAAGGCTCAGCGTGCCGTGCCGGAACCAGATTAGGGCCTGAAGCCATCCTGCTGTGTTGCGGCCAGGTCACAAGAAAGCGAGTTGAAGAAAGGAGCTCAGGGGCACTGTAATTCACAAACCTGCAGAGTTATAAATGACAGCTATCGTCCAAAAATATACTGAAGTAAGGCTGCCAAGAGGACTTGAAAGCGGGACAGTATTGCAGGAAACCGATTTCAGGAGGTAGACTGGAATTGCATTGAAAGCATAGGAAAAGAGGCAGAATGTCCACAATGATGCACTTGGCCAAAAAGCGCGTATGCGTTTTTTCCTGAATATATTCAGGAAAAAACGCATACGCGCTTTTTGGCCAACCAAGCAAGCTTGCAAAGGAAATCTGCACTACAATGAAGTCTCACTTCCTCCCGGTCAAAAGGGCCATCTGAAAAAAGTGTAAAATCCAGAAAGGCAGGACAGGCCATGGAGAACTGGGAGCCTTGTTATGCTGATGGGCGGGATGTAAATTGCCAACAGACACTCGGGAGAAGTGTATGGTGTTTCCTGAAACATCTAAAAAACAAAGCAACAGAGCCTAGGGCACTTCCACTTATGGTCCTATAGCTTAGGGAAATTAAAATCAAAAAGACACAGCCACCCCAAAGTTTGGGACGCCTCTGTTTACAAGAACCTCGTTTACAGTACAAGTTCAATATCACAGAAAGTGAAAAATGGATAAAGAACTTGTGGTACTTACGTACAATGCAGTATCACTCAGCAATGAAATCTATGTCATCAGGCCCGTAGCAGCATAATGAGTGGATTCACGTACGATGATTCTATCTGAAATAAGTCACACAGAAAAAGAAACATCATAAGATATCACTAATACACGGAATGTAAACTTGGCTACACAGGAACTGAATTCCAAAACAGAACAGTGTCTCAAATTTAGAAAACCAACTTATGCTTGCTTAAGGGGAAAGGTGAGTTGGGGTGCTGCATAAAACCAGAGATTGAAATGAGCACAGATAAAGTTCCTTAAGCCAAATATGGAATAGACAAGAGCTACTCCTTGCTCAACGAAATGGACTCAACACCGCATATTAAACACCTAAGAATGTACCTGACTAGTAAGTATTTTAAAACCTATGGATTGCTATGTCTCCAAAAGAGAATCAAGCGTGTGTACAGGGGCATAAACGCAGCAGTGATAGGATTGGAGAGGTTTGGTGAGCAAATGAAGACCCTTTGAAGTCATATTGCATGGTACCCATTCCACGGGTTTCAACTACCCAGGTTTAAGGTATTCTTCCTTCAGCTAAAACATGCATGTGGAACCCAGAGTATGATCAACCGTGTGAACGGGAGACGTGTTCAAATATGTCTCAGTTTTCCTCCCCTGGTACTCGGGTGCAACATTCCAGACGCTTTACTAACACTCTCCCCACTTGGAGAGTCAGTGCCTTTAACCTCCTGTTTGGCCCAGTTTGCAATTTCTGCGGAAGATGAACAGGAATAAGGAGAAGCAATGAGAGACTAGCTGGAGGTGTCTGGACGGGCCAATTTAACTCTCATTTCCCACCAGGAAGAGGAAATAACCAAAGGCTCAGCGTGCCGTGCCGGAACCAGATTAGGCCCTGAATCCATCCTGCGGTGTTGCGGCCAGGTCACAAGAAAGCGAGTTGAAGAAAGGAGCTCAGGGGCACTGTAATTCACAAACCTGCAGAGTTATAAATGACAGCTATCGTCCAAAAATATACTGAAGTAAGGCTGCCAAGAGGACTTGAAAGCGGGGCAGAATTGCAGGAAACCGATTTCAGGAGGTAGACTGGAATTGCATTGAAAGCATAGGAAAAGAGGCAGAACGTCCACAATGATGCACTTGGCCAAAAAGGGCGTATGCGTTTTTTCCTGAATATATTCAGGAAAAAACGCATACGCCCTTTTTGGCCAACCAAGCAAACTTGCAAAGGAAATCTGCACTACAATGAAGTCTCACTTCCCCCCGGTCAAATGGGCCATCTGAAAAAAGTGTAAAATCCAGAAAGGCAGGACAGGCCATGGAGAACTGGGAGCCTTGTTATGCTGATGAGCGGGATGTAAATTGCCAACAGACACTCGGGATAAGTGTATGGTGTTTCCTGAAACATCTAAAAAACAAAGCAACAGAGCCTAGGGCACTTCCACTTATGGTCCTATAGCTTAGGGAAATTAAAATCAAAAAGACACAGCCACCCCAAAATTTGGGACGCCTCTGTTTACAAGAACCTCTTTTACCGTACAAGTTCAATATCACAGAAAGTGAAAAATGGATAAAGAACTTGTGGTACTTACGTATCACTCAGCAATGAAATCTATGTCATCAGGCCCGTAGCAGCATAATGAGTGGATTCAGGTACGATGATTCTAACTGAAATAAGTCACACAGAAAAAGAAACATCATAAGATATCACTAATACACGGAATGTAAACTTGGCTACAAAGGAACTGAATTCCAAAACAGAACAGGGTCTCAAATTTAGAAAACCAACTTATGCTTGCTTAAGGGGAAAGGTGAGTTGGGGTGCTGCATAAAACCAGAGATTGAAATGAGCACAGATAAAGTTCCTTAAGCCAAATATGGAATAGACAAGAGCTACTCCTTGCTCAACGAAATGGACTCAACACCCCATATTAAACGCCTAAGAATGTACTTGACTAGTAAGTATCTTAAAACCTATGGATTGCTATGTCTCCAAAAGAGAATCAAGCGTGTGTACAGGGGCATAAACGCAGCAGTGATAGGATTGGAGAGGTTCGGTGAGCAAATGAAGACCCTTTGAAGTCATATTGCATGGTACCCATTCCACGGGTTTCAACTACCCAGGTTTAAGGTATTCTTCCTTCAGCTAAAACATGCATGTGTAACCCAGAGTATGATCAACCGTGTGAACGGGAGACGTGTTCAAATATGTCTCAGTTTTCCTCCCCTGGTACTCGGGTGCAACATTCCAGACGCTTTACTAACACTCTCCCCACTTGGAGAGTCAGCGCCTTTAACCTCCTGTTTGGCCCAGTTTGCAATTTCTGCGGAAGATGAACAGGAATAGGGAGAACCAATGAGAGACTAGCTGGAGGTGTCTGGACGGGCAAATTTAACTCTCATTTCCCACCAGGAAGAGGAAATAACCAAAGGCTCAGCGTGCCATGCCGGAACCAGATTAGGGCCTGAAGCCATCCTGCGGTGTTGCGGCCAGGTCACAAGAAAGCGAGTTGAAGAAAGGAGCTCAGGGGCACTGTAATTCACAAACCTGCAGAGTTATAAATGACAGCTATCGTCCAAAAATATACTGAAGTAAGGCTGCCAAGAGGACTTGAAAGCGGGGCAGAATTGCAGGAAACCGATTTCAGGAGGTAGACTGGAATTGCATTGAAAGCATAGGAAAAGAGGCAGAATGTCCACAATGATGCACTTGGCCAAAAAGGGCGTATGCGTTTTTTCCTGAATATATTCAGGAAAAAACGCATACGCCCTTTTTGGCCAACCAAGCAAGCTTGCAAAGGAAATCTGCACTACAATGAAGTCTCACTTCCTCCCGGTCAAAAGGGCCATCTGAAAAAAGTGTAAAATCCAGAAAGGCAGGACAGGCCATGGAGAACTGGGAGCCTTGTTATGCTGATGGGCGGGATGTAAATTGCCAACAGACACTCGGGATAAGTGTCTGGTGTTTCCTGAAACATCTAAAAAACAAAGCAACAGAGCCTAGGGCACTTCCACTTATGGTCCTATAGATTAGGGAAATTAAAATAAAAAAGACACAGCCACCCCAAAATTTGGGACGCCTCTGTTTACAAGAACCTCGTTTACCGTACAAGTTCAATATCACAGAAAGTGAAAAATGGATAAAGAACTTGTGGTACTTACGTACAATGCAGTATCACTCAGCAATGAAATCTATGTCATCAGGCCCGTAGCAGCATAATGAGTGGATTCAGGTACGATGATTCTAACTGAAATAAGTCACACAGAAAAAGAAACATCATAAGATATCACTAATACACGGAATGTAAACTTGGCTACAAAGGAACTGAATTCCAAAACAGAACAGGGTCTCAAATTTAGAAAACCAACTTATGCTTGCTTAAGGGGAAAGGTGAGTTGGGGTGCTGCATAAAACCAGAGATTGAAATGAGCACAGATAAAGTTCCTTAAGCCAAATATGGAATAGACAAGAGCTACTCCTTGCTCAACGAAATGGACTCAACACCCCATATTAAACGCCTAAGAATGTACTTGTCTAGTAAGTATCTTAAAACCTATGGATTGCTATGTCTCCAAAAGAGAATCAAGCGTGTGTACAGGGGCATAAACGCAGCAGTGATAGGATTGGAGAGGTTCGGTGAGCAAATGAAGACCCTTTGAAGTCATATTGCATGGTACCCATTCCACGGGTTTCAACTACCCAGGTTTAAGGTATTCTTCCTTCAGCTAAAACATGCATGTGTAACCCAGAGTATGATCAACCGTGTGAACGGGAGACGTGTTCAAATATGTCTCAGTTTTCCTCCCCTGATACTCGGGTGCAACATTCCAGACGCTTTACTAACACTCTCCCCACTTGGAGAGTCAGCGCCTTTAAGCTCCTGTTTGGCCCAGTTTGCAATTTCTGCGGAAGATGAACAGGAATAGGGAGAACCAATGAGAGACTAGCTGGAGGTGTCTGGACGGGCAAATTTAACTCTCATTTCCCACCAGGAAGAGGAATTAACCAAAGGCTCAGCGTGCCGTGCCGGAACCAGATTAGGGCCTGAAGCCATCCTGCGGTGTTGCGGCCAGGTCATAAGAAAGCGAGTTGAAGAAAGGAGCTCAGGGGCACTGTAATTCACAAACCTGCAGAGTTATAAATGACAGCTATCGTCCAAAAATATACTGAAGTAAGGCTGCCAAGAGGACTTGAAAGCGGGGCAGAATTGCAGGAAACCGATTTCAGGAGGTAGACTGGAATTGCATTGAAAGCATAGGAAAAGATGCAGAACGTCCACAATGATGCACTTGGCCAAAAAGGGCGCATGCGTTTTTTCCTGAATATATTCAGGAAAAAACGCATGCGCCCTTTTTGGCCAACCAAGCAATCTTGCAATGGAAATCGGCACTACAATGAAGTCTCACTTCTCCCCGGTCAAAAGGGCCATCTGAAAAAAGTGTAAAATCCAGAAAGGCAGGACAGGCCATGGAGAACTGGGAGCCTTGTTATGCTGATGGGCGGGATGTAAATTGCCAACAGACACTCGGGAGAAGTGTATGGTGTTTCCTGAAACATCTAAAAAACAAAGCAACAGAGCCTAGGGCACTTCCACTTATGGTCCTATAGCTTAGGGAAATTAAAATCAAAAAGACACAGCCACCCCAAAGTTTGGGACGCCTCTGTTTACAAGAACCTCGTTTACAGTACAAGTTCAACATCGCAGAAAGTGAAAAATGGATAAAGAAGTTGTGGTATTTACTTACAAAGCAATATCACTCAGCAATGAAATCTATGTCATCAGGCCCTTAGCAGCACAATGAGTGGATTCAGGTATGATGATTCTAACTGAAATAAGTCACACAGAAAAAGAAACATCATAAGATATCTGTAATACACGGAATGTAAACTTGGCTACACAGGAACTGAATTACAGAACAGAACAGGGTCTCAAATTTAGAAAACCAACTTATGCTTGCTTAAGGGGAAAGGTGAGTTGGGGTGCTGCATAAAACCAGAGATTGAAATGAGCACAGATAAAGTTCCTTAAGCCAAATATGGAATAGACAAGAGCTACACCTTGCTCAACGAAATGGACTCAACACCCCATATTAAACGCCTAAGAATGTACCTGACTAGTAAGTATCTTCAAACCTATGGATTGCTATGTCTCCGAAAGAGAATCAAGCGTGTGTACATGGGCATAAACGCAGCAGTGATAGGATTGGAGAGGTTCAGTGAGCAAATGAAGACCCTTTGAAGTCATATTGCATGGTACCCATTACACGGGTCTCAACTCTCCAGGTTTAAGGTATTCTTCCTTCAGCTAAAACATGCATGTGGAACCCAGAGTATGAACAACCGTGTGAACGGGAGACGTGTTCAAATATGTCTCAGTTTTCCTCCCCTGGTACTCGGGTGCAACATTCCAGACGCTTTACTAACACTCTCCCCACTTGGAGAGTCAGTGCCTTTAACCTCCTGTTTGGCCCAGTTTGCAATTTCTGCGGAAGATGAACAGGAATAAGGAGAAGCAATGAGAGACTAGCTGGAGGTGTCTGGACGGGCCAATTTAACTCTCATTTCCCACCAGGAAGAGGAAATAACCAAAGGCTCAGCGTGCCGTTCCGGAACCAGATTAGGCCCTGAAGCCATCCTGCGGTGTTGCGGCCAGGTCACAAGAAAGCGAGTTGAAGAAAGGAGCTCAGGGGCACTGTAATTCACAAACCTGCAGAGTTATAAATGACAGCTATCGTCCAAAAATATACTGAAGTAAGGCTGCCAAGAGGACTTGAAAGCGGGGCAGAATTGCAGGAAACCGATTTCAGGAGGTAGACTGGAATTGCATTGAAAGCATAGGAAAAGAGGCAGAACGTCCACAATGATGCACTTGGCCAAAAAGGGCGTATGCGTTTTTTCCTGAATATATTCAGGAAAAAACGCATACGCCCTTTTTGGCCAACCAAGCAAACTTGCAAAGGAAATCTGCACTACAATGAAGTCTCACTTCCCCCCGGTCAAAAGGGCCATCTGAAAAAAGTGTAAAATCCAGAAAGGCAGGACAGGCCATGGAGAACTGGGAGCCTTGTTATGCTGATGAGCGGGATGTAAATTGCCAACAGACACTCGGGATAAGTGTATGGTGTTTCCTGAAACATCTAAAAAACAAAGCAACAGAGCCTAGGGCACTTCCACTTATGGTCCTATAGCTTAGGGAAATTAAAATCAAAAAGACACAGCCACCCCAAAATTTGGGACGCC
This sequence comes from Grampus griseus, assembly GCF_964374135.1. Lineage (NCBI taxonomy): Eukaryota > Metazoa > Chordata > Mammalia > Artiodactyla > Delphinidae > Grampus > Grampus griseus. The sequence goes on from NW_028133048.1 coordinate 45,981, forward strand.
TCTGTTTACAAGAACCTCTTTTACCGTACAAGTTCAATATCACAGAAAGTGAAAAATGGATAAAGAACTTGTGGTACTTACGTACAATGCAGTATCACTCAGCAATGAAATCTATGTCATCAGGCCCGTAGCAGCATAATGAGTGGATTCAGGTACGATGATTCTAACTGAAATAAGTCACACAGAAAAAGAAACATCATAAGATATCACTAATACACGGAATGTAAACTTGGCTACAAAGGAACTGAATTCCAAAACAGAACAGGGTCTCAAATTTAGAAAACCAACTTATGCTTGCTTAAGGGGAAAGGTGAGTTGGGGTGCTGCATAAAACCAGAGATTGAAATGAGCACAGATAAAGTTCCTTAAGCCAAATATGGAATAGACAAGAGCTACTCCTTGCTCAACGAAATGGACTCAACACCCCATATTAAACGCCTAAGAATGTACTTGACTAGTAAGTATCTTAAAACCTATGGATTGCTATGTCTCCAAAAGAGAATCAAGCGTGTGTACAGGGGCATAAACGCAGCAGTGATAGGATTGGAGAGGTTCGGTGAGCAAATGAAGACCCTTTGAAGTCATATTGCATGGTACCCATTCCACGGGTTTCAACTACCCAGGTTTAAGGTATTCTTCCTTCAGCTAAAACATGCATGTGTAACCCAGAGTATGATCAACCGTGTGAACGGGAGACGTGTTCAAATATGTCTCAGTTTTCCTCCCCTGGTACTCGGGTGCAACATTCCAGACGCTTTACTAACACTCTCCCCACTTGGAGAGTCAGCGCCTTTAACCTCCTGTTTGGCCCAGTTTGCAATTTCTGCGGAAGATGAACAGGAATAGGGAGAACCAATGAGAGACTAGCTGGAGGTGTCTGGACGGGCAAATTTAACTCTCATTTCCCACCAGGAAGAGGAAATAACCAAAGGCTCAGCGTGCCATGCCGGAACCAGATTAGGGCCTGAAGCCATCCTGCGGTGTTGCGGCCAGGTCACAAGAAAGCGAGTTGAAGAAAGGAGCTCAGGGGCACTGTAATTCACAAACCTGCAGAGTTATAAATGACAGCTATCGTCCAAAAATATACTGAAGTAAGGCTGCCAAGAGGACTTGAAAGCGGGGCAGAATTGCAGGAAACCGATTTCAGGAGGTAGACTGGAATTGCATTGAAAGCATAGGAAAAGAGGCAGAATGTCCACAATGATGCACTTGGCCAAAAAGGGCGTATGCGTTTTTTCCTGAATATATTCAGGAAAAAACGCATACGCCCTTTTTGGCCAACCAAGCAAGCTTGCAAAGGAAATCTGCACTACAATGAAGTCTCACTTCCTCCCGGTCAAAAGGGCCATCTGAAAAAAGTGTAAAATCCAGAAAGGCAGGACAGGCCATGGAGAACTGGGAGCCTTGTTATGCTGATGGGCGGGATGTAAATTGCCAACAGACACTCGGGATAAGTGTCTGGTGTTTCCTGAAACATCTAAAAAACAAAGCAACAGAGCCTAGGGCACTTCCACTTATGGTCCTATAGCTTAGGGAAATTAAAATAAAAAAGACACAGCCACCCCAAAATTTGGGACGCCTCTGTTTACAAGAACCTCGTTTACCGTACAAGTTCAATATCACAGAAAGTGAAAAATGGATAAAGAACTTGTGGTACTTACGTACAATGCAGTATCACTCAGCAATGAAATCTATGTCATCAGGCCCGTAGCAGCATAATGAGTGGATTCAGGTACGATGATTCTAACTGAAATAAGTCACACAGAAAAAGAAACATCATAAGATATCACTAATACACGGAATGTAAACTTGGCTACACAGGAACTGAATTCCAAAACAGAACAGGGTCTCAAATTTAGAAAACCAATTTATGCTTGCTTAAGGGGAAAGGTGAGTTGGGGTGCTGCATAAAACCAGAGATTGAAATGAGCACAGATAAAGTTCCTTAAGCCAAATATGGAATAGACAAGAGCTACTCCTTGCTCAACGAAATGGACTCAACACCCCATATTAAACGCCTAAGAATGTACTTGACTAGTAAGTATCTTAAAACCTATGGATTGCTATGTCTCCAAAAGAGAATCAAGCGTGTGTACAGGGGCATAAACGCAGCAGTGATAGGATTGGAGAGGTTCGGTGAGCAAATGAAGACCCTTTGAAGTCATATTGCATGGTACCCATTCCACGGGTTTCAACTACCCAGGTTTAAGGTATTCTTCCTTCAGCTAAAACATGCATGTGGAACCCAGAGTATGATCAACCGTGTGAACGGGAGACGTGTTCAAATATGTCTCAGTTTTCCTCCCCTGGTACTCGGGTGCAACATTCCAGACGCTTTACTAACACTCTCCCCACTTGGAGAGTCAGCGCCTTTAACCTCCTGTTTGGCCCAGTTTGCAATTTCTGCGGAAGATGAACAGGAATAGGGAGAACCAATGAGAGACTAGCTGGAGGTGTCTGGACGGGCAAATTTAACTCTCATTTCCCACCAGGAAGAGGAAATAACCAAAGGCTCAGCGTGCCATGCCGGAACCAGATTAGGGCCTGAAGCCATCCTGCGGTGTTGCGGCCAGGTCACAAGAAAGCGAGTTGAAGAAAGGAGCTCAGGGGCACTGTAATTCACAAACCTGCAGAGTTATAAATGACAGCTATCGTCCAAAAATATACTGAAGTAAGGCTGCCAAGAGGACTTGAAAGCGGGGCAGAATTGCAGGAAACTGATTTCAGGAGGTAGACTGGAATTGCATTGAAAGCATAGGAAAAGAGGCAGAATGTCCACAATGATGCACTTGGCCAAAAAGGGCGTATGCGTTTTTTCCTGAATATATTCAGGAAAAAACGCATACGCCCTTTTTGGCCAACCAAGCAAGCTTGCAAAGGAAATCTGCACTACAATGAAGTCTCACTTCCTCCCGGTCAAAAGGGCCATCTGAAAAAAGTGTAAAATCCAGAAAGGCAGGACAGGCCATGGAGAACTGGGAGCCTTGTTATGCTGATGGGCGGGATGTAAATTGCCAACAGACACTCGGGATAAGTGTCTGGTGTTTCCTGAAACATCTAAAAAACAAAGCAACAGAGCCTAGGGCACTTCCACTTATGGTCCTATAGCTTAGGGAAATTAAAATAAAAAAGACACAGCCACCCCAAAATTTGGGACGCCTCTGTTTACAAGAACCTCGTTTACCGTACAAGTTCAATATCACAGAAAGTGAAAAATGGATAAAGAACTTGTGGTACTTACGTACAATGCAGTATCACTCAGCAATGAAATCTATGTCATCAGGCCCGTAGCAGCATAATGAGTGGATTCAGGTACGATGATTCTAACTGAAATAAGTCACACAGAAAAAGAAACATCATAAGATATCACTAATACACGGAATGTAAACTTGGCTACACAGGAACTGAATTCCAAAACAGAACAGGGTCTCAAATTTAGAAAACCAACTTATGCTTGCTTAAGGGGAAAGGTGAGTTGGGGTGCTGCATAAAACCAGAGATTGAAATGAGCACAGATAAAGTTCCTTAAGCCAAATATGGAATAGACAAGAGCTACTCCTTGCTCAACGAAATGGACTCAACACCCCATATTAAACGCCTAAGAATGTACTTGTCTAGTAAGTATCTTAAAACCTATGGATTGCTATGTCTCCAAAAGAGAATCAAGCGTGTGTACAGGGGCATAAACGCAGCAGTGATAGGATTGGAGAGGTTCGGTGAGCAAATGAAGACCCTTTGAAGTCATATTGCATGGTACCCATTCCACGGGTTTCAACTACCCAGGTTTAAGGTATTCTTCCTTCAGCTAAAACATGCATGTGTAACCCAGAGTATGATCAACCGTGTGAACGGGAGATGTGTTCAAATATGTCTCAGTTTTCCTCCCCTGATACTCGGGTGCAACATTCCAGACGCTTTACTAACACTCTCCCCACTTGGAGAGTCAGCGCCTTTAAGCTCCTGTTTGGCCCAGTTTGCAATTTCTGCGGAAGATGAACAGGAATAGGGAGAACCAATGAGAGACTAGCTGGAGGTGTCTGGACGGGCAAATTTAACTCTCATTTCCCACCAGGAAGAGGAATTAACCAAAGGCTCAGCGTGCCGTGCCGGAACCAGATTAGGGCCTGAAGCCATCCTGCGGTGTTGCGGCCAGGTCATAAGAAAGCGAGTTGAAGAAAGGAGCTCAGGGGCACTGTAATTCACAAACCTGCAGAGTTATAAATGACAGCTATCGTCCAAAAATATACTGAAGTAAGGCTGCCAAGAGGACTTGAAAGCGGGGCAGAATTGCAGGAAACCGATTTCAGGAGGTAGACTGGAATTGCATTGAAAGCATAGGAAAAGATGCAGAACGTCCACAATGATGCACTTGGCCAAAAAGGTCGCATGCGTTTTTTCCTGAATATATTCAGGAAAAAACGCATGCGCCCTTTTTGGCCAACCAAGCAAACTTGCAATGGAAATCGGCACTACAATGAAGTCTCACTTCCCCCCGGTCAAAAGGGCCATCTGAAAAAAGTGTAAAATCCAGAAAGGCAGGACAGGCAATGGAGAACTGGGAGCCTTGTTATGCTGATGGGCGGGATGTAAATTGCCAACAGACACTCGGGAGAAGTGTATGGTGTTTCCTGAAACATCTAAAAAACAAAGCAACAGAGCCTAGGGCACTTCCACTTATGGTCCTATAGCTTAGGGAAATTAAAATCAAAAAGACACAGCCACCCCAAAATTTGGGACGCCTCTGTTTACAAGAACCTCGTTTACAGTACAAGTTCAACATCGCAGAAAGTGAAAAATGGATAAAGAAGTTGTGGTATTTACTTACAAAGCAATATCACTCAGCAATGAAATCTATGTCATCAGGCCCTTAGCAGCACAATGAGTGGATTCAGGTATGATGATTCTAACTGAAATAAGTCACACAGAAAAAGAAACATCATAAGATATCTGTAATACACGGAATGTAAACTTGGCTACACAGGAACTGAATTACAGAACAGAACAGGGTCTCAAATTTAGAAAACCAACTTATGCTTGCTTAAGGGGAAAGGTGAGTTGGGGTGCTGCATAAAACCAGAGATTGAAATGAGCACAGATAAAGTTCCTTAAGCCAAATATGGAATAGACAAGAGCTACACCTTGCTCAACGAAATGGACTCAACACCCCATATTAAACGCCTAAGAATGTACCTGACTAGTAAGTATCTTCAAACCTATGGATTGCTATGTCTCCGAAAGAGAATCAAGCGTGTGTACATGGGCATAAACGCAGCAGTGATAGGATTGGAGAGGTTCAGTGAGCAAATGAAGACCCTTTGAAGTCATATTGCATGGTACCCATTACACGGGTCTCATCTCTCCAGGTTTAAGGTATTCTTCCTTCAGCTAAAACATGCATGTGGAACCCAGAGTATGAACAACCGTGTGAACGGGAGACGTGTTCAAATATGTCTCAGTTTTCTTCCCCTGGTACTCGGGTCCAACATTCCAGACGCTTTACTAACACCCTCCCCACTTGGAGAGTCAGCGCCTTTAACCTCCTGTTTGGCCCAGTTTGCAATTTCTGCGGAAGATGAACAGGAATAGGGAGAACCAATGAGAGACTAGCTGGAGGTGTCTGGACGGGCCAATTTAACTCTCATTTCCCACCAGGAAGAGGAAATAACCAAAGGCTCAGCGTGCCGTGCCGGAACCAGATTAGGGCCTGAAGCCATCCTGCGGTGTTGCGGCCAGGTCACAAGAAAGCGAGTTGAAGAAAGGAGCTCAGGGGCACTGTAATTCACAAACCTGCAGAGTTATAAATGACAGCTATCGTCCAAAAATATACTGAAGTAAGGCTGCCAAGAGGACTTGAAAGCGGGGCAGAATTGCAGGAAACCGATTTCAGGAGGTAGACTGGAATTGCATTGAAAGCATAGGAAAAGAGGCAGAACGTCCACAGTGATGCACTTGGCCAAAAATGGTGTATGCGTTTTTTTCTGAATATATTCAGGAAAAAACGCATACGCCCTTTTTGGTCAACTAAGCAAGCTTGCAAAGGAAATCTACACTACAATGAAGTCTCACTTCCCCCCGGTGAAAAGGGCCTTCTGAAAAAAGTGTAAAATCCAGAAAAGCAGGACAGGCCATGGAGAACTGGGAGCCTTGTTATGCTGATGGGCGGGATGTAAATTGCCAACAGACACTCGGGAGAAGTGTATGGTGTTTCCTGAAACATCTAAAAAACAAAGCAACAGAGCCTAGGGCACTTCCACTTATGGTCCTATAACTTAGGGAAATTAAAATCAAAAAGACACAGCAACCCCAAAGTTTGGGACGCCTCTGTTTACAAGAACCTCGTTTACAGTACAAGTTCAATATCACAGAAAGTGAAAAATGGATAAAGAACTTGTGGTACTTACGTACAATGCAGTATCACTCAGCAATGAAATCTATGTCATCAGGCCCGTAGCAGCACAATGAGTGGATTCAGGTATGATGATTCTAACTGAAATAAGTCACACAGAAAAAGAAACATCATAAGATATCACTAATACACGGAATGTAAACTTGGCTACACAGGAACTGAATTCCAAAACAGAACAGTGTCTCAAATTTAGAAAACCAACTTATGCTTGCTTAAGGGGAAAGGTGAGTTGGGATGCTGCATAAAACCAGAGATTAAAATGAGCACAGATAAAGTTCCTTAAGCCAAATATGGAATAGACAAGAGCTACTCCTTGCTCAACGAAATGGACTCAACACCCCATATTAAACACCTAAGAATGTACCTGACTAGTAAGTATCTTAAAACCTATGGATTGCTATGTCTCCAAAAGAGAATCAAGCGTGTGTACAGGGGCATAAACGCAGCAGTGATAGGATTGGAGAGGTTTGGTGAGCAAATGAAGACCCTTTGAAGTCATATTGCATGGTACCCATTCCACGGGTTTCAACTACCCAGGTTTAAGGTATTCTTCCTTCAGCTAAAACATGCATGTGGAACCCAGAGTATGATCAACCGTGTGAATGGGAGACGTGTTCAAATATGTCTCAGTTTTCCTCCCCTGGTACTCGGGTGCAACATTCCAGACGCTTTACTAACACTCTCCCCACTTGGAGAGTCAGTGCCTTTAACCTCCTGTTTGGCCCAGTTTGCAATTTCTGCGGAAGATGAACAGGAATAGGAAGAAGCAATGAGAGACTAGCTGGAGGTGTCTGGACGGGCCAATTTAACTCTCATTTCCCACAAGGAAGAGGAAATAACCAAAGGCTCAGCGTGCCGTGCCGGAACCAGATTAGGGCCTGAAGCCATCCTGCGGTGTTGCGGCCAGCTCACAAGAAAGCGAGTTGAGGAAAGGAGCTCAGGGGCACTGTAATTCACAAACCTGCAGAGTTATAAATGACAGCTATCGTCCAAAAATATACTGAAGTAAGTCTGCCAAGAGGACTTGAAAGCGGGGCAGAATTGCAGGAAACCGATGTCAGGAGGTAGACTGGAATTGCATTGAAAGCATAGGAAAAGAGGCAGAACGTCCACAGTGATGCACTTGGCCAAAAATTTTGTATGCGTTTTTTTCTGAATATATTCAGGAAAAAACGCATACGCCCTTTTTGGCCAACCAAGCAAGCTTGCAAAGGAAATCTGCACTACAATGAAGTCTCACTTCCCCCCGGTCAAAAGGGCCATCTGAAAAAAGTGTAAAATCCAGAAAGGCAGGACAGGCCATGGAGAACTGGGAGCCTTGTTATGCTGATGGGCGGGATGTAAATGGCCAACAGACACTCGGGAGAAGTGTATGGTGTTTCCTGAAACATCTAAAAAACAAAGCAACAGAGCCTAGGGCACTTCCACTTATGGTCCTATAGCTTAGGGAAATTAAAATCAAAAAGACACAGCCACCCCAAAGTTTGGGACGCCTCTGTTTACAAGAACCTCGTTTACCGTACAAGTTCAATATCACAGAAAGTGAAAAATGGATAAAGAACTTGTGGTACTTACGTACAATGCAGTATCACTCAGCAATGAAATCTATGTCATCTGGCCCGTAGCAGCATAATGAGTGGATTCAGGTACGATGATTCTAACTGAAATAAGTCACACAGAAAAAGAAACATCATAAGATATCACTAATACACGGAATGTAAACTTGGCTACACAGGAACTGAAATCCAAAACAGAACAGGGTCTCAAATTTAGAAAACCAACTTATGCTTGCTTAAGGGGAAAGGTGAGTTGGGGTGCTGCATAAAACCAGAGATTGAAATGAGCACAGATAAAGTTCCTTAAGCCAAATATGGAATAGACAAGAGCTACTCCTTGCTCAACGAAATGGACTCAACACCCCATATTAAACGCTTAAGAATGTACCTGACTAGTAAGTATCTTAAAACCTATGGATTGCTATGTCTCCAAAAGAGAATCAAGCATGTGTACAGGGGCATAAACGCAGCAGTGATAGGATTGGAGAGGTTCGGTGAGCAAATGAAGACCCTTTGAAGTCATATTGCATGGTACCCATTCCACGGGTTTCAACTACCCAGGTTTAAGGTATTCTTCCTTCAGCTAAAACATGCATGTGGAACCCAGAGTATGATCAACCGTGTGAACGGGAGACGTGTTCAAATATGTCTCAGTTTTCCTCCCCTGGTACTCGGGTGCAACATTCCAGACGCTTTACTAACACTCTCCCCACTTGGAGAGTCAGTGCCTTTAACCTCCTGTTTGGCCCAGTTTGCAATTTCTGCGGAAGATGAACAGGAATAGGAAGAAGCAATGAGAGACTAGCTGGAGGTGTCTGGACGGGCCAATTTAACTCTCATTTCCCACCAGGAAGAGGAAATAACCAAAGGCTCAGCGTGCCGTGCCGGAACCAGATTAGGGCCTGAAGCCATCCTGCGGTGTTGCGGCCAGGTCACAAGAAAGCGAGTTGAAGAAAGGAGCTCAGGGGCACTGTAATTCACAAACCTGCAGAGTTATAAATGACAGCTATCGTCCAAAAATATACTGAAGTAAGGCTGCCAAGAGGACTTGAAAGCGGGGCAGAATTGCAGGAAACCGATTTCAGGAGGTAGACTGGAATTGCATTGAAAGCATAGGAAAAGAGGCAGAACGTCCACAATGATGCACTTGGCCAAAAAGGGCGTATGCGTTTTTTCCTGAATATATTCAGGAAAAAACGCATACGCCCTTTTTGGCCAACCAAGCAAGCTTGCAAAGGAAATCTGCACTACAATGAAGTCTCACTTCCCCCTGGTCAAAAGGGCCATCTGAAAAAAGTGTAAAATCCAGAAAGGCAGGACAGGCCATGGAGAACTGGGAGCCTTGTTATGCTGATGGGCGGGATGTAAATTGCCAACAGACACTCGGGAGAAGTGTATGGTGTTTCCTGAAACATCTAAAAAACAAAGCAACAGAGCCTAGGGCACTTCCACTTATGGTCCTATAGCTTAGGGAAATTAAAATCAAAAAGACACAGCCACCCCAAAGTTTGGGACGCCTCTGTTTACAAGAACCTCGTTTACCGTACAAGTTCAATATCACAGAAAGTGAAAAATGGATAAAGAAGTTGTGGTATTTACTTACAAAGCAATATCACTCAGCAATGAAATCTATGTCATCAGGCCCTTAGCAGCACAATGAGTGGATTCAGGTATGATGATTCTAACTGAAATAAGTCACACAGAAAAAGAAACATCATAAGATATCAGTAATACACGGAATGTAAACCTGGTTACACAGGAACTGAATTACAGAACAGAACAGGGTCTCAAATTTAGAAAAGCAACTTATGCTTGCTTAAGGGGAAAGGTGAGTTGGGGTGCTGCATAAAACCAGAGATTGAAATGAGCACAGATAAAGTTCCTTAAGCCAAATATTGAATAGACAAGAGCTACTCCTTGCTCAACGAAATGGACTCAACACCGCATATTAAACGCCTAAGAATGTACCTGACTAGTAAGTATCTTAAAACCTATGGATTGCTATGTCTCCGAAAGAGAATCAAGCATGTGGACTGGGGCATAAACGCAGCAGTGATAGGATTGGAGAGGTTCGGTGAGCAAATGAAGACCCTTTGAAGTCATATTGCATGGTACCCATTCCACGGGTTTCAACTACCCAGGTTTAAGGTATTCTTCCTTCAGCTAAAACATGCATGTGGAACCCAGAGTATGATCAACCGTGTGAACCGGAGACGTGTTCAAATATGTCTCAGTTTTCCTCCCCTGGTACTCGGGTGCAACATTCCAGACGCTTTACTAACACTCTCCCCACTTGGAGAGTCAGCGCCTTTAACCTCCTGTTTGGCCCAGTTTGCAATTTCTGCGGAAGATGAACAGGAATAGGGAGAACCAATGAGAGGCTAGCTGGAGGTGTCTGGACGGGCAAATTTAACTCTCATTTCCCACCAGGAAGAGGAAATAACCAAAGGCTCAGCGTGCCGTGCCGGAACCAGATTAGGGCCTGAAGCCATCCTGCGGTGTTGCGGCCAACTCAAAAGAAAGCGAGTTGAAGAAAGGAGCTCAGGGGCACTGTAATTCACAAACCTGCAGAGTTATAAATGACAGCTATCGTCCAAAAATATACTGAAGTAAGGCTGCCAAGAGGACTTGAAAGCGGGGCAGAATTGCAGGAAACCGATTTCAGGAGGTAGACTGGAATTGCATTGAAAGCATAGGAAAAGAGGCAGAACGTCCACAATGATGCACTTGGCCAAAAAGGGCGTATGCGTGTTTTCCTGAATATATTCAGGAAAAAACGCATACGCCCTTTTTGGCCAACCAAGCAAACTTGCAAAGGAAATCTGCACTACAATGAAGTCTCACTTCCCCCCCGGTCAAAAGGGCCATCTGAAAAATGTGTAAAATCCAGAAAGGCAGGACAGGCCATGGAGAACTGGGAGCCTTGTTATGCTGATGGGCGGGATGTAAATTGCCAACACACACTCGGGAGAAGTGTATGGTGTTTCCTGAAACATCTAAAAAACAAAGCAACAGAGCCTAGGGCACTTCCACTTATGGTCCTATAGCTTAGGGAAATTAAAATCAAAAAGACACAGCCACCCCAAAATTTGGGACGCCTCTGTTTACAAGAACCTCGTTTACCGTACAAGTTCAATATCACAGAAAGTGAAAAATGGATAAAGAACTTGTGGTACTTACGTACAATGCAGTATCACTCAGCAATGAAATCTATGTCATCAGGCCCGTAGCAGCCTAATGAGTGGATTCAGGTACGATGATTCTTACTGAAATAAGTCACACAGAAAAAGAAACATCATAAGATATCACTAATACACGGAATGTAAACTTGGCTACACAGGAACTGAATTCCAAAACAGAACAGGGTCTCAAATTTAGAAAACCAACTTATGCTTGCTTAAGGGGAAAGGTGAGTTAGGGTGCTGCATAAAACCAGAGATTGAAATGAGCACAGATAAAGTTCCTTAAGCCAAATATGGAATAGACAAGAGCTACTCCTTGCTCAACGAAATGGACTCAACTCCCCATATTAAACGCCTAAGAATGTACTTGACTAGTAAGTATCTAAAAACCTATGGATTGCTATGTCTCCAAAAGGGAATCAAGCGTGTGTACAGGGGCATAAACGCAACAGTGATAGGATTGGAGAGGTTCGGTGAGCAAATGAAGACCCTTTGAAGTCATATTGCATGGTACCCATTCCACGGGTTTCAACTACCCAGGTTTAAGGTATTCTTCCTTCAGCTAAAACAGGCATGTGGAACCCAGAGTATGATCAACCGTGTGAACGGGAGACGTGTTCAAATATGTCTCAGTTTTCCTCCCCTGGTACTCGAGTGCAACATTCCAGACGCTTTACTAACACTCTCCCCACTTGGAGAGTCAGCGCCTTTAAGCTCCTGTTTGGCCCAGTTTGCAATTTCTGCGGAAGATGAACAGGAATAGGGAGAACCAATGAGAGACTAGCTGGAGGTGTCTGGACGGGCAAATTTAACTCTCATTTCCCACCAGGAAGAGGAAATAACCAAAGGCTCAGCGTGCCGTGCCGGAACCAGATTAGGGCCTGAAGCCATCATGCGGTGTTGCGGCCAGGTCACAAGAAAGCGAGTTGAAGAAAGGAGCTCAGGGGCACTGTAATTCACAAACCTGCAGAGTTATAAATGACAGCTATCGTCCAAAAATATACTGAAGTAAGGCTGCCAAGAGGACTTGAAAGCGGGGCAGAATTGCAGGAAACCGATTTCAGGAGGTAGACTGGAATTGCATTGAAAGCATAGGAAAAGAGGCAGAATGTCCACAATGATGCACTTGGCCAAAAAGGGCGTATGCGTTTTTTCCTGAATATATTCAGGAAAAATCGCATACGCCCTTTTTGGCCAACCAAGCAAACTTGCAAAGGAAATCTGCACTACAATAAAGTCTCACTTCCCCCCGGTCAAATGGGCCATCTGAAAAAAGTGTAAAATCCAGAAAGGCAGGACAGGCCATGGAGAACTGGGAGCCTTGTTATGCTGATGAGCGGGATGTAAATTGCCAACAGACACTCGGGAGAACTGTATGGTGTTTCCTGAAACATCTAAAAAACAAAGCAACAGAGCCTAGGGCACTTCCACTTATGGTCCTATAGCTTAGGGAAATTAAAATCAAAAAGACACAGCCACCCCAAAGTTTGGGACGCCTCTGTTTACAAGAACCTCGTTTACCGTACAAGTTCAATATCACAGAAAGTGAAAAATGGATAAAGAAGTTGTGGTATTTACTTACAAAGCAATATCACTCAGCAATGAAATCTATGTCATCAGGCCCTTAGCAGCACAATGAGTGGATTCAGGTATGATGATTCTAACTGAAATAAGTCACACAGAAAAAGAAACATCATAAGATATCAGTAATACACGGAATGTAAACCTGGCTACACAGGAACTGAATTACAGAACAGAACAGGGTCTCAAATTTAGAAAAGCAACTTATGCTTGCTTAAGGGGAAAGGTGAGTTGGGGTGCTGCATAAAACCAGAGATTGAAATGAGCACAGATAAAGTTCCTTAAGCCAAATATGGAATAGACAAGAGCTACTCCTTGCTCAATGAAATGGACTCAACACCGCATATTAAACGCCTAAGAATGTACCTGACTAGTAAGTATCTTAAAACCTATGGATTGCTATGTCTCCAAAAGAGAATCAAGCGTGTGTACAGGGGCATAAACGCAGCAGTGATAGGATTGGAGAGGTTCGGTGAGCAAACGAAGACCCTTTGAAGTCATATTGCATGGTACCCATTCCACGGGTTTCAACTACCCAGGTTTAATGTATTCTTCCTTCAGCTAAAACATGCATGTGGAACCCAGAGTATGATCAACCGTGTGAACGGGAGACGTGTTCAAATATGTCTCAGTTTTCCTCCCCTGGTACTCGGGTGCAACATTCCAGACGCTTTACTAACACTCTCCCCACTTGGAGAGTCAGCGCCTTTAACCTCCTGTTTGGCCCAGTTTGCAATTTCTGCGGAAGATGAACAGGAATAGGGAGAAGCAATGAGAGACTAGCTGGAGGTGTCTGGACGGGCCAATTTAACTCTCTTTTCCCACCAGGAAGAGGAAATAACCAAAGGCTCAGCGTGCCGTGCCGGAACCAGATTAGGGCCTGAAGCCATCCTGCGGTGTTGCGGCCAGCTCACAAGAAAGCGAGTTGAAGAAAGGAGCTCAGGGGCACTGTAATTCACAAACCTGCAGAGTTATAAATGACAGCTATCGTCCAAAAATATACTGAAGTAAGGCTGCCAAGAGGACTTGAAAGCGGTGCAGAATTGCAGGAAACCGATTTCAGGAGGTAGACTGGAATTGCATTGAAAGCATAGGAAAAGAGGCAGAACGTCCACAATGATGCACTTGGCCAAAAAGGGCGTATGCGTTTTTTCCTGAATATATTCAGGAAAAAACGCATACGCACTTTTTGGCCAACCAAGCAAACTTGCAAAGGAAATCTGCACTACAATGAAGTCTCACTTCCCCCCGGTCAAAAGGGACATCTGAAAAAAGTGTAAAATCCAGAAAGGCAGGACAGGCCATGGAGAACTGGGAGCCTTGTTATGCTGATGGGCGGGATGTAAACTGCCAACATCCACTCCGGAGAAGTGTATGGTGTTTCCTGAAACATGTAAAAAACAAAGCAACAGAGCCTAGGGCACTTCCACTTATGGTCCTATAGCTTAGGGAAATTAAAATCAAAAAGACACAGCCACCCCAAAGTTTGGGACGCCTCTGTTTACAAGAACCTCGTTTACCGTACAAGTTCAATATCACAGAAAGTGAAAAATGGATAAAGAACTTGTGGTACATACGTACAATGCAGTATCACTCAGCAATGAAATCTATGTCATCAGGTCCGTAGCAGCATAATGAGTGTATTCAGGTACGATGATTCTAACTGAAATAAGTCACACAGAAAAAGAAACATCATAAGATATCACTAATACACGGAATGTAAACTTGGCTACACAGGTACTGAATTCCAAAACAGAACAGGGTCTCAAATTTAGAAAACCAACTTATGCTTGCTTAAGGGGAAAGGTGAGTTGGGGTGCTGCATAAAACCAGAGATTGAAATGAGCACAGATAAAGTTCCTTAAGCCAAATATGGAATAGACAAGAGCTACTCCTTGCTCAACGAAATGGACTCAACACCCCATATTAAACGCCTAAGAATGTACTTGACTAGTAAGTATCTTAAAACCTATGGATTGCTATGTCTCCAAAAGAGAATCAAGCGTGTGTACAGGGGCATAAACGCAGCAGTGATAGGATTGGAGAGGTTCGGTGAGCAAATGAAGACCCTTTGAAGTCATATTGCATGGTACCCATTCCACGGGTTTCAACTACCCATGTTTAAGGTATTCTTCCTTCAGCTAAAACATGCATGTGGAACCCAGAGTATGATCAACCGTGTGAACGGGAGACGTGTTCAAATATGTCTCAGTTTTCCTCCCCTGGTACTCGGGTGCAACATTCCAGACGCTTTACTAACACTCTCCCCACTTGGAGAGTCAGCGCCTTTAACCTCCTGTTTGGCCCAGTTTGCAATTTCTGCGGAAGATGAACAGGAATAGGGAGAACCAATGAGAGACTAGCTGGAGGTGTCTGGACGGGCAAATTTAACTCTCATTTCCCACCAGGAAGAGGAAATAACCAAAGGCTCAGCGTGCCGTGGCGGAACCAGATTAGGGCCTGAAGCCATCCTGCGGTGTTGCGTCCAGGTCACAAGAAAGCGAGTTGAAGAAAGGAGCTCAGGGGCACTGTAATTCACAAACCTGCAGAGTTATAAATGACAGCTATCGTCCAAAAATATACTGAAGTAAGGCTGCCAAGAGGACTTGAAAGTGGGGCAGAATTGCAGGAAACCGATTTCAGGAGGTAGACTGGAATTGCATTGAAAGCATAGGAAAAGAGGCAGAACGTCCACAATGATGCACTTGGCCAAAAAGGGCGTATGCGTTTTTTCCTGAATATATTCAGGAAAAAACGCATACGCCCTTTTTGGCCAACCAAGCAAACTTGCAAAGGAAATCTGCACTACAATGAAGTCTCACTTCCCCCCGGTCAAAAGGGCCATCTGAAAAAAGTGTAAAATCCAGAAAGGCAGGACAGGCCATGGAGAACTGGGAGCCTTGTTATGCTGATGAGCGGGATGTAAATTGCCAACAGACACTCGGGAGAACTGTATGGTGTTTCCTGAAACATCTAAAAAACAAAGCAACAGAGCCTAGGGCACTTCC
Source organism: Grampus griseus (assembly GCF_964374135.1). NCBI lineage: Eukaryota > Metazoa > Chordata > Mammalia > Artiodactyla > Delphinidae > Grampus > Grampus griseus. Next base: position 61,714 of record NW_028133048.1, read on the forward strand.
ACTTATGGTCCTATAGCTTAGGGAAATTAAAATCAAAAAGACACAGCCACCCCAAAGTTTGGGACGCCTCTGTTTACAAGAACCTCGTTTACCGTACAAGTTCAATATCACAGAAAGTGAAAAATCGATAAAGAAGTTGTGGTATTTACTTACAAAGCAATATCACTCAGCAATGAAATCTATGTCATCAGGCCCTTAGCAGCACAATGAGTGGATTCAGGTATGATGATTCTAACTGAAATAAGTCACACAGAAAAAGAAACATCATAAGATATCAGTAATACACGGAATGTAAACCTGGCTACACAGGAACTGAATTACAGAACAGAACAGGGTCTCAAATTTAGAAAAGCAACTTATGCTTGCTTAAGGGGAAAGGTGAGTTGGGGTGCTGCATAAAACCAGAGATTGAAATGAGCACAGATAAAGTTCCTTAAGCCAAATATGGAATAGACAAGAGCTACTCCTTGCTCAATGAAATGGACTCAACACCGCATATTAAACGCCTAAGAATGTACCTGACTAGTAAGTATCTTAAAACCTATGGATTGCTATGTCTCCAAAAGAGAATCAAGCGTGTGTACAGGGGCATAAACGCAGCAGTGATAGGATTGGAGAGGTTCGGTGAGCAAACGAAGACCCTTTGAAGTCATATTGCATGGTACCCATTCCACGGGTTTCAACTACCCAGGTTTAATGTATTCTTCCTTCAGCTAAAACATGCATGTGGAACCCAGAGTATGATCAACCGTGTGAACGGGAGACGTGTTCAAATATGTCTCAGTTTTCCTCCCCTGGTACTCGGGTGCAACATTCCAGACGCTTTACTAACACTCTCCCCACTTGGAGAGTCAGCGCCTTTAACCTCCTGTTTGGCCCAGTTTGCAATTTCTGCGGAAGATGAACAGGAATAGGGAGAAGCAATGAGAGACTAGCTGGAGGTGTCTGGACGGGCCAATTTAACTCTCTTTTCCCACCAGGAAGAGGAAATAACCAAAGGCTCAGCGTGCCGTGCCGGAACCAGATTAGGGCCTGAAGCCATCCTGCGGTGTTGCGGCCAGCTCACAAGAAAGCGAGTTGAAGAAAGGAGCTCAGGGGCACTGTAATTCACAAACCTGCAGAGTTATAAATGACAGCTATCGTCCAAAAATATACTGAAGTAAGGCTGCCAAGAGGACTTGAAAGCGGGGCAGAATTGCAGGAAACCGATTTCAGGAGGTAGACTGGAATTGCATTGAAAGCATAGGAAAAGAGGCAGAACGTCCACAATGATGCACTTGGCCAAAAAGGGCGTATGCGTTTTTTCCTGAATATATTCAGGAAAAAACGCATACGCACTTTTTGGCCAACCAAGCAAACTTGCAAAGGAAATCTGCACTACAATGAAGTCTCACTTCCCCCCGGTCAAAAGGGACATCTGAAAAAAGTGTAAAATCCAGAAAGGCAGGACAGGCCATGGAGAACTGGGAGCCTTGTTATGCTGATGGGCGGGATGTAAACTGCCAACATCCACTCCGGAGAAGTGTATGGTGTTTCCTGAAACATGTAAAAAACAAAGCAACAGAGCCTAGGGCACTTCCACTTATGGTCCTATAGCTTAGGGAAATTAAAATCAAAAAGACACAGCCACCCCAAAGTTTGGGACGCCTCTGTTTACAAGAACCTCGTTTACCGTACAAGTTCAATATCACAGAAAGTGAAAAATGGATAAAGAACTTGTGGTACTTACGTACAATGCAGTATCACTCAGCAATGAAATCTATGTCATCAGGCCCGTAGCAGCACAATGAGTGGATTCAGGTACTATGATTCTAACTGAAATAAGTCACACAGAAAAAGAAACATCATAAGATATCACTAATACACGGAATGTAAACTTGGCTACACAGGAACAGAAATCCAAAACAGAACAGGGTCTCAAATTTAGAAAACCAACTTATGCTTGCTTAAGGGGAAAGGTGAGTTGGGGTGCTGCATAAAACCAGAGATTGAAATGAGCACAGATAAAGTTCCTTAAGCCAAATATAGAATAGACAAGAGCTACTCCTTGCTCAACGAAATGGACTCAACACCCCATATTAAACGCTTAAGAATGTACCTGACTAGTAAGTATCTTAAAACCTATGGATTGCTATGTCTCCAAAAGAGAATCAAGCATGTGTACAGGGGCATAAACGCAGCAGTGATAGGATTGGAGAGGTTCGGTGAGCAAATGAAGACCCTTTGAAGTCATATTGCATGGTACCCATTCCACGGGTTTCAACTACCCAGGTTTAAGGTATTCTTCCTTCAGCTAAAACATGCATGTGGAACCCAGAGTATGATCAACCGTGTGAACGGGAGACGTGTACAAATATGTCTCAGTTTTCCTCCCCTGGTACTCGAGTGCAACATTCCAGACGCTTTACTAACACTCTCCCCACTTGGAGAGTCAGCGCCTTTAAGCTCCTGTTTGGCCCAGTTTGCAATTTCTGCGGAAGATGAACAGGAATAGGGAGAACCAATGAGAGACTAGCTGGAGGTGTCTGGACGGGCAAATTTAACTCTCATTTCCCACCAGGAAGAGGAAATAACCAAAGGCTCAGCGGGCCGTGCCGGAACCAGATTAGGGCCTGAAGCCATCCTGCGGTGTTGCGGCCAGCTCAAAAGAAAGCGAGTTGAAGAAAGGAGCTCAGGGGCACTGTAATTCACAAACCTGCAGAGTTATAAATGACAGCTATCGTCCAAAAATATACTGAAGTAAGTCTGCCAAGAGGACTTGAAAGCGGGGCAGAATTGCAGGAAACCGATGTCAGGAGGTAGACTGGAATTGCATTGAAAGCATAGGAAAAGAGGCAGAACGTCCACAGTGATGCACTTGGCCAAAAATGGTGTATGCGTTTTTTTCTGAATATATTCAGGAAAAAACGCATACGCCCTTTTTGGCCAACCAAGCAAGCTTGCAAAGGAAATCTGCACTACAATGAAGTCTCACTTCCCGCCGGTCAAAAGGGCCATCTGAAAAAAGTGTAAAATCCAGAAAGGCAGGACAGGCCATGGAGAACTGGGAGCCTTGTTATGCTGATGGGCGGGATGTAAACTGCCAACATCCACTCCGGAGAAGTGTATGGTGTTTCCTGAAACATGTAAAAAACAAAGCAACAGAGCCTAGGGCACTTCCACTTATGGTCCTATAGCTTAGGGAAATTAAAATCAAAAAGACACAGCCACCCCAAAGTTTGGGACGCCTCTGTTTACAAGAACCTCGTTTACCGTACAAGTTCAATATCACAGAAAGTGAAAAATGGATAAAGAACTTGTGGTACTTACGTACAATGCAGTATCACTCAGCAATGAAATCTATGTCATCAGGCCCGTAGCAGCACAATGAGTGGATTCAGGTACTATGATTCTAACTGAAATAAGTCACACAGAAAAAGAAACATCATAAGATATCACTAATACACGGAATGTAAACTTGGCTACACAGGAACAGAAATCCAAAACAGAACAGGGTCTCAAATTTAGAAAACCAACTTATGCTTGCTTAAGGGGAAAGGTGAGTTGGGGTGCTGCATAAAACCAGAGATTGAAATGAGCACAGATAAAGTTCCTTAAGCCAAATATAGAATAGACAAGAGCTACTCCTTGCTCAACGAAATGGACTCAACACCCCATATTAAACGCTTAAGAATGTACCTGACTAGTAAGTATCTTAAAACCTATGGATTGCTATGTCTCCAAAAGAGAATCAAGCATGTGTACAGGGGCATAAACGCAGCAGTGATAGGATTGGAGAGGTTCGGTGAGCAAATGAAGACCCTTTGAAGTCATATTGCATGGTACCCATTCCACGGGTTTCAACTACCCAGGTTTAAGGTATTCTTCCTTCAGCTAAAACATGCATGTGGAACCCAGAGTATGATCAACCGTGTGAACGGGAGACGTGTACAAATATGTCTCAGTTTTCCTCCCCTGGTACTCGAGTGCAACATTCCAGACGCTTTACTAACACTCTCCCCACTTGGAGAGTCAGCGCCTTTAAGCTCCTGTTTGGCCCAGTTTGCAATTTCTGCGGAAGATGAACAGGAATAGGGAGAACCAATGAGAGACTAGCTGGAGGTGTCTGGACGGGCAAATTTAACTCTCATTTCCCACCAGGAAGAGGAAATAACCAAAGGCTCAGCGGGCCGTGCCGGAACCAGATTAGGGCCTGAAGCCATCCTGCGGTGTTGCGGCCAGCTCAAAAGAAAGCGAGTTGAAGAAAGGAGCTCAGGGGCACTGTAATTCACAAACCTGCAGAGTTATAAATGACAGCTATCGTCCAAAAATATACTGAAGTAAGTCTGCCAAGAGGACTTGAAAGCGGGGCAGAATTGCAGGAAACCGATGTCAGGAGGTAGACTGGAATTGCATTGAAAGCATAGGAAAAGAGGCAGAACGTCCACAGTGATGCACTTGGCCAAAAATGGTGTATGCGTTTTTTTCTGAATATATTCAGGAAAAAACGCATACGCCCTTTTTGGCCAACCAAGCAAGCTTGCAAAGGAAATCTGCACTACAATGAAGTCTCACTTCCCGCCGGTCAAAAGGGCCATCTGAAAAAAGTGTAAAATCCAGAAAGGCAGGACAGGCCATGGAGAACTGGGAGCCTTGTTATGCTGATGGGCGGGATGTAAACTGCCAACATCCACTCCGGAGAAGTGTATGGTGTTTCCTGAAACATGTAAAAAACAAAGCAACAGAGCCTAGGGCACTTCCACTTATGGTCCTATAGCTTAGGGAAATTAAAATCAAAAAGACACAGCCACCCCAAAGTTTGGGACGCCTCTGTTTACAAGAACCTCGTTTACCGTACAAGTTCAATATCACAGAAAGTGAAAAATGGATAAAGAACTTGTGGTACTTACGTACAATGCAGTATCACTCAGCAATGAAATCTATGTCATCAGGCCCGTAGCAGCATAATGAGTGGATTCAGGTACTATGATTCTAACTGAAATAAGTCACACAGAAAAAGAAACATCATAAGATATCACTAATACACGGAATGTAAACTTGGCTACACAGGAACAGAAATCCAAAACAGAACAGGGTCTCAAATTTAGAAAACCAACTTATGCTTGCTTAAGGGGAAAGGTGAGTTGGGGTGCTGCATAAAACCAGAGATTGAAATGAGCACAGATAAAGTTCCTTAAGCCAAATATAGAATAGACAAGAGCTACTCCTTGCTCAACGAAATGGACTCAACACCCCATATTAAACGCTTAAGAATGTACCTGACTAGTAAGTATCTTAAAACCTATGGATTGCTATGTCTCCAAAAGAGAATCAAGCATGTGTACAGGGGCATAAACGCAGCAGTGATAGGATTGGAGAGGTTCGGTGAGCAAATGAAGACCCTTTGAAGTCATATTGCATGGTACCCATTCCACGGGTTTCAACTACCCAGGTTTAAGGTATTCTTCCTTCAGCTAAAACATGCATGTGGAACCCAGAGTATGATCAACCGTGTGAACGGGAGACGTGTACAAATATGTCTCAGTTTTCCTCCCCTGGTACTCGAGTGCAACATTCCAGACGCTTTACTAACACTCTCCCCACTTGGAGAGTCAGCGCCTTTAAGCTCCTGTTTGGCCCAGTTTGCAATTTCTGTGGAAGATGAACAGGAATAGGGAGAACCAATGAGAGACTAGCTGGAGGTGTCTGGACGGGCAAATTTAACTCTCATTTCCCACCAGGAAGAGGAAATAAACAAAGGCTCAGCGGGCCGTGCCGGAACCAGATTAGGGCCTGAAGCCATCCTGCGGTGTTGCGGCCAGCTCAAAAGAAAGCGAGTTGAAGAAAGGAGCTCAGGGGCACTGTAATTCACAAACCTGCAGAGTTATAAATGACAGCTATCGTCCAAAAATATACTGAAGTAAGTCTGCCAAGAGGACTTGAAAGCGGGGCAGAATTGCAGGAAACCGATGTCAGGAGGTAGACTGGAATTGCATTGAAAGCATAGGAAAAGAGGCAGAACGTCCACAGTGATGCACTTGGCCAAAAATGGTGTATGCGTTTTTTTCTGAATATATTCAGGAAAAAACGCATACGCCCTTTTTGGCCAACCAAGCAAGCTTGCAAAGGAAATCTGCACTACAATGAAGTCTCACTTCCCCCCGGTCAAAAGGGCCATCTGAAAAAAGTGTAAAATCCAGAAAGGCAGGACAGGCCATGGAGAACTGGGAGCCTTGTTATGCTGATGGGCGGGATGTAAATTGCCAACAGACACTCGGGAGAAGTGTATGGTGTTTCCTGAAACATCTAAAAAACAAAGCAACAGAGCCTAGGGCACTTCCACTTATGGTCCTATAGCTTAGGGAAATTAAAATCAAAAAGACACAGCCACCCCAAAATTTGGGACGCCTCTGTTTACAAGAACCTCGTTTACCGTACAAGTTCAATATCACAGAAAGTGAAAAATGGATAAAAAACTTGTGGTACTTACGTACAATGCAGTATCACTCAGCAATGAAATCTATGTCATCAGGCCCGTAGCAGCCTAATGAGTGGATTCAGGTACGATGATTCTAACTGAAATAAGTCACACAGAAAAAGAAACATCATAAGATATCACTAATACACCGAATGTAAACTTGGCTACACAGGAACTGAAATCCAAAACAGAACAGGGTCTCAAATTTAGAAAACCAACTTATGCTTGCTTAAGGGGAAAGGTGAGTTGGGGTGCTGCATAAAACCAGAGATTGAAATGAGCACAGATAAAGTTCCTTAAGCCAAATATGGAATAGACAAGAGCTACTCCTTGCTCAACGAAATGGACTCAACACCCCATATTAAACGCTTAAGAATGTACCTGACTAGTATCTTAAAACCTATGGATTGCTATGTCTCCAAAAGAGAATCAAGCATGTGTACAGGGGCATAAACGCAGCAGTGATAGGATTGGAGACGTTCGGTGAGCAAATGAAGACCCTTTGAAGTCATATTGCATGGTACCCATTCCACGGGTTTCAACTACCCAGGTTTAAGGTATTCTTCCTTCAGCTAAAACATGCATGTGGAACCCAGAGTATGATCAACCGTGTGAACGGGAGACGTGTTCAAATATGTCTCAGTTTTCCTCCCCTGGTACTCGAGTGCAACATTCCAGACGCTTTACTAACACTCTCCCCACTTGGAGAGTCAGCGCCTTTAAGTTCCTGTTTGGCCCAGTTTGCAATTTCTGAGGAAGATGAACAGGAATAGGGAGAACCAATGAGAGACTAGCTGGAGGTGTCTGGACGGGCAAATTTAACTCTCATTTCCCACCAGGAAGAGGAAATAACCAAAGGCTCAGCGTGCCGTGCCGGAACCAGATTAGGGCCTGAAGCCATCCTGCGGTGTTGCGGCCAGCTCACAAGAAAGCGAGTTGAAGAAAGGAGCTCAGGGGCACTGTAATTCACAAACCTGCAGAGTTATAAATGACAGCTATCGTCCAAAAATATACTGAAGTAAGGCTGCCAAGAGGACTTGAAAGCGGGGCAGAATTGCAGGAAACCGATTTCAGGAGGTAGACTGGAATTGCATTGAAAGCATAGGAAAAGAGGCAGAACGTCCACAATGATGCACTTGGCCAAAAAGGGCGTATGCGTTTTTTCCTGAATATATTCAGGAAAAATCGCATACGCCCTTTTTGGCCAACCAAGCAAACTTGCAAAGGAAATCTGCACTACAATGAAGTCTCACTTCCCCCCGGTCAAAAGGGCCATCTGAAAAAATGTAAAATCCAGAAAGGCAGGACAGGCCATGGAGAACTGGGAGCCTTGTTATGATGATGGGCGGGATGTAAATTGCCAACAGACACTCGGGAGAAGTGTATGGTGTTTCCTGAAACATCTAAAAAACAAAGCAACAGAGCCTAGGGCACTTCCACTTATGGTCCTATAGCTTAGGGAAATTAAAATCAAAAAGACACAGCCACCCCAAAGTTTGGGACGCCTCTGTTTACAAGAACCTCGTTTACCGTACAAGTTCAATATCACAGAAAGTGAAAAATGGATAAAGAACTTGTGGTACTTACGTACAATGCAGTATCACTCAGCAATGAAATCTATGTCATCAGGCCCGTAGCAGCATAATGAGTGGATTCAGGTACGATGATTCTAACTGAAATAAGTCACACAGAAAAAGAAACATCATAAGATATCACTAATACACGGAATGTAAACTTGGCTACACAGGAACTGAAATCCAAAACAGAACAGGGTCTCAAATTTAGAAAACCAACTTATGCTTGCTTAAGGGGAAAGGTGAGTTGGGGTGCTGCATAAAACCAGAGATTGAAATGAGAACAGATAAAGTTCCTTAAGCCAAATATGGAATAGACAAGAGCTACTCCTTGCTCAACGAAATGGACTCAACACCCCATATTAAACGCTTAAGAATGTACCTGACTAGTAAGTATCTTAAAACCTATGGATTGCAATGTCTCCAAAAGAGAATCAAGCATGTGTACAGGGGCATAAACGCAGCAGTGATAGGATTGGAGAGGTTCGGTGAGCAAATGAAGACCCTTTGAAGTCATATTGCATGGTACCCATTCCACGGGTTTCAACTACCCAGGTTTAAGGTATTCTTCCTTCAGCTAAAACATGCATGTGGAACCCAGAGTATGATCAACCATGTGAACGGGAGACGTGTTCAAATATGTCTCAGTTTTCCTCCCCTGGTACTCGAGTGCAACATTCCAGACGCTTTACTAACACTCTCCCCACTTGGAGAGTCAGCGCCTTTAAGCTCCTGTTTGGCCCAGTTTGCAATTTCTGCGGAAGATGAACAGGAATAGGGAGAACCAATGAGAGACTAGCTGGAGGTGTCTGGACGGGCAAATTTAACTCTCATTTCCCACCAGGAAGAGGAAATAACCAAAGGCTCAGCGGGCCGTGCCGGAACCAGATTAGGGCCTGAAGCCATCCTGCGGTGTTGCGGCCAGCTCAAAAGAAAGCGAGTTGAAGAAAGGAGCTCAGGGGCACTGTAATTCACAAACCTGCAGAGTTATAAATGACAGCTATCGTCCAAAAATATACTGAAGTAAGGCTGCCAAGAGGACTTGAAAACGGGGCAGAATGGCAGGAAACCGATGTCAGGAGGTAGACTGGAATTGCATTGAAAGCATAGGAAAAGAGGCAGAAAGTCCACAGTGATGCACTTGGCCAAAAATGGTGTATGCGTTTTTTTCTGAATATATTCAGGAAAAAACGCATACGCCCTTTTTGGCCAACCAAGCAAGCTTGCAAAGGAAATCTGCACTACAATGAAGTCTCACTTCCCCCCGGTCAAAAGGGCCTTCTGAAAAAAGTGTAAAATCCAGAAAGGCAGGACAGGCCATGGAGAACTGGGAGCCTTGTTATGCTGATGGGCGGGATGTAAATTTCCAACAGACACTCGGGAGAAGTGTATGGTGTTTCCTGAAACATCTAAAAAACAAAGCAACAGAGCCTAGGGCACTTCCACTTATGGTCCTATAGCTTAGGGAAATTAAAATCAAAAAGACACAGCCACCCCAAAATTTGGGACGCCTCTGTTTACAAGAACCTCGTTTACCGTACAAGTTCAATATCACAGAAAGTGAAAAATGGATAAAGAACTTGTGGTACTTACGTACAATGCAGTATCACTCAGCAATGAAATCTATGTCATCAGGCCCGTAGCAGCCTAATGAGTGGATTCAGGTACGATGATTCTAACTGAAATAAGTCACACAGAAAAAGAAACATCATAAGATATCACTAATACATGGAATGTAAACTTGGCTACACAGGAACTGAATTCCAAAACAGAACAGGGTCTCAAATTTAGAAAACCAACATATGCTTGCTTAAGGGGAAAGGTGAGTTGGGGTGCTGCATAAAACCAGAGATTGAAATGAGCACAGATAAAGTTCCTTAAGCCAAATATGGAATAGACAAGAGCTACTCCTTGCTCAACGAAATGGACTCAACACCCCATATTAAACGCCTAAGAATGTACTTGTCTAGTAAGTATCTTAAAACCTATGGATTGCTATGTCTCCAAAAGAGAATCAAGCGTGTGTACAGGGGCATAAACGCAGCAGTGATAGGATTGGAGAGGTTCGGTGAGCAAATGAAGACCCTTTGAAGTCATATTGCATGGTACCCATTCCACGGGTTTCAACTACCCAGGTTTAAGGTATTCTTCCTTCAGCTAAAACATGCATGTGGAACCCAGAGTATGATCAACCGTGTGAACGGGAGACGTGTTCAAATATGTCTCAGTTTTCCTCCCCTGGTACTCGGGTGCAACATTCCAGACGCTTTACTAACACTCTCCCCACTTGGAGAGTCAGCGCCTTTAACCTCCTGTTTGGCCCAGTTTGCAATTTCTGCGGAAGATGAACAGGAATAGGGAGAACGACTGAGAGACTAGCTGGAGGTGTCTGGACGGGCAAATTTAACTCTCATTTCCCACCAGGAAGAGGAATTAACCAAAGGCTCAGCATGCCGTGCCGGAACCAGATTAGGGCCTGAAGCCATCCTGCGGTGTTGCGGCCAGCTCACAAGAAAGCGAGTTGAAGAAAGGAGCTCAGGGGCACTGTAATTCACAAACCTGCAGAGTTATAAATGACAGCTATCGTCCAAAAATATACTGAAGTAAGGCTGCCAAGAGGACTTGAAAGCGGGGCAGAATTGCAGGAAACCGATTTCAGGAGGTAGACTGGAATTGCATTGAAAGCATAGGAAAAGAGGCAGAACGTCCACAGTGATGCACTTGGCCAAAAATGGTGTATGCGTTTTTTTCTGAATATATTCAGGAAAAAACGCATACGCCCTTTTTGGCCAACCAAGCAAGCTTGCAAAGGAAATCTGCACTACAATGAAGTCTCACTTCCCCCCGGTCAAAAGGGCCATCTGAAAAAAGTGTAAAATCCAGAAAGGCAGGGCAGGCCATGGAGAACTGGGAGCCTTGTTATGCTGATGAGCGGGATGTAAATTGCCAACAGACACTCGGGAGAAGTGTATGGTGTTTCCTGAAACATCTAAAAAACAAAGCAACAGAGCCTAGGGCACTTCCACTTATGGTCCTATAGCTTAGGGAAATTAAAATCAAAAAGACACAGCCACCCCAAAATTTGGGACGCCTCTGTTTACAAGAACCTCGTTTTCAGTACAAGTTCAACATCGCAGAAAGTGAAAAATGGATAAAGAAGTTGTGGTATTTACTTACAAAGCAATATCACTCAGCAATGAAATCTATGTCATCAGGCCCTTAGCAGCACAATGAGTGGATTCAGGTATGATGATTCTAACTGAAATAAGTCACACAGAAAAAGAAACATCATAAGATATCAGTAATACACGGAATGTAAACCTGGCTACACAGGAACTGAATTACAGAACAGAACAGAATCTCAAATTTAGAAAACCAACTTATGCTTGCTTAAGGGGAAAGGTGAGTTGGGGTGCTGCATAAAACCAAAGATTGAAATGAGCACAGATAAATTTCCTTAAGCCAAATATGGAATAGACAAGAGCTACTCCTTGCTCAACGAAATGGACTCAACACCGCATATTAAACGCCTAAGAATGTACCTGACTAGTAAGTATCTTAAAACCTATGGATTGCTATGTCTCCGAAAGAGAATCGAGCATGTGTACAGGGGCATAAACACAGCAGTGATAGGATTGGAGAGGTTCGGTGAGGAAATGAAGACCCTTTGAAGTCATATTGCATGGTCCCCATTCCACGGGTTTCAACTAACCAGGTTTAAGGTATTCTTCCTTCAGCTAAAACATGCATGTGGAACCCAGAGTATGATCAACCATGTGATCGGGAGACGTGTTCAAATATGTCTCAGTTTTCCTCCCCTGGTACTCGAGTGCAACATTCCAGACGCTTTACTAACACTCTCCCCACTTGGAGAGTCAGTCCCTTTAACCTCCTGTTTGGCCCAGTTTGCAATTTCTGCGGAAGATGAACAGGAATAGGGAGAACCAATGAGAGACTAGCTGGAGGTGTCTGGACGGGCAAATTTAACTCTCATTTCCCACCAGGAAGAGGAAATAACCAAAGGCTCAGCGTGCCGTGCCGGAACCAGATTAGGGCCTGAAGCCATCCTGCGGTGTTGCGGCCAGCTCACAAGAAAGCGAGTTGAAGAAAGGAGCTCAGGGGCACTGTAATTCACAAACCTGCAGAGTTATAAATGACAGCTATCGTCCAAAAATATACTGAAGTAAGGCTGCCAAGAGGACTTGAAAGCGGGGCAGAATTGCAGGAAACCGATTTCAGGAGGTAGACTGGAATTGCATTGAAAGCATAGGAAAAGAGGCAGAACGTCCACAATGATGCACTTGGCCAAAAAGGGCGTATGCGTTTTTTCCTGAATATATTCAGGGAAAAACGCATACGCCCTTTTTGGCCAACCAAGCAAGCATGCAAAGGAAATCTGCACTACAATGAAGTCTCACTTCCCCCCGGTCAAAAGGGCCATCTGAAAAAAGTGTAAAATCCAGAAAGGCAGGACAGGCCATGGAGAACTGGGAGCCTTGTTATGCTGATGGGCAGGATGTAAATTGCCAACAGACACTCGGGAGAAGTGTATGGTGTTTCCTGAAACATCTAAAAAACAAAGCAACAGAGCCTAGGGCACTTCCACTTATGGTCCTATAGCTTAGGGAAATTAAAATCAAAAAGACACAGCCACCCCAAAGTTTGAGACGCCTCTGTTTACAAGAACCTCGTTTACAGTACAAGTTCAACATCGCAGAAAGTGAAAAATGGATAAAGAAGTTGTGGTATTTACTTACAAAGCAATATCACTCAGCAATGAAATCTATGTCATCAGGCCCTTAGCAGCACAATGAGTGGATTCAGGTATGATGATTCTAACTGAAATAAGTCACACAGAAAAAGAAACATCATAAGATATCAGTAATACACGGAATGTAAACTTGGCTACACAGGAACTGAATTACAGAACAGAACAGAATCTCAAATTTAGAAAACCAACTTATGCTTGCTTAAGGGGAATGGTGAGTTGGGGTGCTGCATAAAACCAGAGATTGAAATGAGAACAGATAAAGTTCCTTAAGCCAAATATGGAATAGACAAGAGCTACTCCTTGCTCAACGAAATGGACTCAACACCCCATATTAAACGCCTAAGAATGTACCTGACTAGTAAGTATCTTAAAACCTATGGATTGCTATGTCTCCAAAAGAGAATTGAGCATGTGTACAGGGGCATAAACGCAGCAGTGATAGGATTGGAGAGGTTCGGTGAGCAAATGAAGACCCTTTGAAGTCATATTGCATGGTACCCATTCCACGGGTTTCAACTACCCAGGTTTAAGGTATTCTTCCTTCAGCTAAAACATGCATGTGGAACCCAGAGTATGATCAACCGTGTGAACGGGAGACGTGTTCAAATATGTCTCAGTTTTCCTCCCCTGGTACTCGGGTGCAACATTCCAGACGCTTTACTAACACTCTCCCCACTTGGAGAGTCAGCGCCTTTAACCTCCTGTTTGGCCCAGTTTGCAATTTCTGCGGAAGATGAACAGGAATAGGGAGAACCAATGAGAGACTAGCTGGAGGTGTCTGGACGGGCAAATTTAACTCTCATTTCCCACCAGGAAGAGGAAATAACCAAAGGCTCAGAGGGCCGTGCCGGAACCAGATTAGGGCCTGAAGCCATCCTGCGGTGTTGCGGCCAGCTCACAAGAAAGCGAGTTGAAGAAAGGAGCTCAGGGGCACTGTAATTCACAAACCTGCAGAGTTATAAATGGCAGCTATCGTCCAAAAATATACTGAAGTAAGGCTGCCAAGAGGACTTGAAAGCGGGGCAGAATTGCAGGAAACCGATTTCAGGAGGTAGACTGGAATTGCATTGAAAGCATAGGAAAAGAGGCAGAACGTCCACAATGATGCACTTGGCCAAAAAGGGCGTATGCGTTTTTTCCTGAATATATTCAGGAAAAAACGCATACGCCCTTTTTGGCCAACCAAGCAAACTTGCAAAGGAAATCTGCACTACAATGAAGTCTCACTTCCCCCCGGTCAAAAGGGCCATCTGAAAAAAGTGTAAAATCCAGAAAGGCAGGACAGGCCATGGAGAACTGGGAGCCTTGTTATGCTGTTGGGCGGGATGTAAATTGCCAACAGACACTCGGGAGAAGTGTATGGTGTTTCCTGAAACAACTAAAAAACAAAGCAACAGAGCCTAGGGCACTTCCACTTATGGTCCTATAGCTTATGGAAATTAAAATCAAAAAGACACAGCCACCCCAAAGTTTGGGACGCCTCTGTTTACAAGAACCTCGTTTACCGTACAAGTTCAATATCACAGAAAGTGAAAAATGGATAAAGAACTTGTGGTACTTACGTACAATGCAGTATCACTCAGCAATGAAATCTATGTCATCAGGCCCGTAGCAGCATAATGAGTGGATTCAGGTACTATGATTCTAACTGAAATAAGTCACACAGAAAAAGAAACATCATAAGATATCACTAATACACGGAATGTAAACTTGGCTACACAGGAACTGAATTTCAAAACAGAACAGGGTCTCAAATTTAGAAAACCATCTTCTGCTTGCTTAAGGGGAAAGGTGAGTTGGGGTGCTGCATAAAACCAGAGATTGAAATGAGCACAGATAAAATTCCTTAAGCCAAATATGGAATAGACAAGAGCTACTCCTTGCTCAACGAAATGGACTCAACACCCCATATTAAACGCTTAAGAATGTACCTGACTAGTAAGTATCTTAAAACCTATGGATTGCTATGTCTCCAAAAGAGAATCAAGCATGTGTACAGGGGCATAAACGCAGCAGTGATAGGATTGGAGAGGTTCGGTGAGCAAATGAAGACCCTTTGAAGTCATATTGCATGGTACCCATTCCACGGGTTTCAACTACCCAGGTTTAAGGTATTCTTCCTTCAGTTAAAACATGCATGTGGAACCCAGAGTATGATCAACCGTGTGAACGGGAAACGTGTTCAAATATGTCTCAGTTTTCCTCCCCTGGTACTCGAGTGCAACATTCCAGACGCTTTACTAACACTCTCCCCACTTGGAGAGTCAGCGCCTTTAAGCTCCTGTTTGGCCCAGTTTGCAATTTCTGCGGAAGATGAACAGGAATAGGGAGAACCAATGAGAGACTAGCTGGAGGTGTCTGGACGGGCAAATTTAACTCTCATTTCCCACCAGGAAGAGGAAATAACCAAAGGCTCAGCGGGCCGTGCCGGAACCAGATTAGGACCTGAAGCCATCCTGCGGTGTTGCGGCCAGCTCACAAGAAAGCGAGTTGAAGAAAGGAGCTCAGGGGCACTGTAATTCACAAACCTGCAGAGTTATAAATGACAGCTATCGTCCAAAAATATACTGAAGTAAGGCTGCCAAGAGGACTTGAAAGCACGCAGAATTGCAGGAAACCGATTTCAGGAGGTAGACAGGAATTGCATTGAAAGCATAGGAAAAGAGGCAGAACGTCCACAGTGATGCACTTGGCCAAAAATGGTGTATGCGTTTTTTTCTGAATATATTCAGGAAAAAACGCATACGCCCTTTTTGGTCAACCAAGCAAGCTTGCAAAGGAAATCTACACTACAATGAAGTCTCACTTCCCCCCGGTGAAAAGGGCCATCTGAAAAAAGTGTAAAATCCAGAAAGGCAGGACAGGCCATGGAGAACTGGGAGCCTTGTTATGCTGATGGGCGGGATGTAAATTGCCAACAGACACTCGGGAGAAGTGTATGGTGTTTCCTGAAACATCTAAAAAACAAAGCAACAGAGCCTAGGGCACTTCCACTTATGGTCCTATAGCTTAGGGAAATTAAAATAAAAAAGACACAGCCACCCCAAAGTTTGGGACGCCTCTGTTTACAAGAACCTCGTTTACAGTACAAGTTCAAAATCGCAGAAAGTGAAAAATGGATAAAGAAGTTGTGGTATTTACTTACAAAGCAATATCACTCAGCAATGAAATCTATGTCATCAGGCCCTTAGCAGCACAATGAGTGGATTCAGGTATGATGATTCTAACTGAAATAAGTCACACAGAAAAAGAAACATCATAAGATATCAGTAATACACGGAATGTAAACCTGGCTACACAGGAACTGAATTACAGAACAGAACAGGGTCTCAAATTTAGAAAAGCAACTTATGCTTGCTTAAGGGGAAAGGTGAGTTGGGGTGCTGCATAAAACCAGAGATTGAAATGAGCACAGATAAAGTTCCTTAAGCCAAATATGGAATAGACAAGAGCTACTCCTTGCTCAACGAAATGGACTCAACACCGCATATTAAACGCCTAAGAATGTACCTGACTAGTAAGTATCTTAAAACCTATGGATTGCTATGTCTCCGAAAGAGAATCAAGCATGTGGACTGGGGCATAAACGCAGCAGTGATAGGATTGGAGAGGTTCGGTGAACAAATGAAGACCCTTTGAAGTCATATTGCATGGTACCCATTCCACGGGTCTCAACTACCCAGGTTTAAGGTATTCTTCCTTCAGCTAAAACATGCATGTGGAACCCACAGTATGATCAACCGTGTGAACGGGAGACGTGTTCAGATATGTCTCAGTTTTCCTCCCCTGGTACTCGGGTGCATCATTCCAGACGCTTTACTAACACTCTTCCCACTTGGAGAGTCAGCGCCTTTAACCTCCTGTTTTGCGCAGTTTGCAATTTCTGCGGAAGATGAACAGGAATAGGGAGAACCAATGAGAGACTAGCTGGAGGTGTCTGGACGGGCAAATTTAACTCTCATTTCCCACCAGGAAGAGGAAATAACCAAAGGCTCAGCGTGCCGTGCCGGAACCAGATTAGGGCCTGAAGCCATCCTGCTGTGTTGCGGCCAGGTCACAAGAAAGCGAGTTGAAGAAAGGAGCTCAGGGGCACTGTAATTCACAAACCTGCAGAGTTATAAATGACAGCTATCGTCCAAAAATATACTGAAGTAAGGCTGCCAAGAGGACTTGAAAGCGGGGCAGAATTGCAGGAAACCGATTTCAAGAGGTAGACTGGAATTGCATTGAAAGCATAGGAAAAGAGGCAGAACGTCCACAATGATGCACTTGGCCAAAAAGGGCGTATGCGTTTTTTCCTGAATATATTCAGGAAAAAACGCATACGCCCTTTTTGGCCAACCAAGCAAGCTTGCAAAGGAAATCTGCACTACAATGAAGTCTCACTTCCCCCCGGTCAAAAGGGCCATCTGAAAAAAGTGTAAAATCCAGAAAGGCAAGACAGGCCATGGAGAACTGGGAGCCTTGTTATGCTGATGGGCGGGATGTAAATTGCCAACAGACACTCCAGAGAAGTGTATGGTGTTTCCTGAAACATCTAAAAAACAAAGCAACAGAGCCTAGGGCACTTCCACTTATGGTCCTATAGCTTAGGGAAATTAAAATAAAAAAGACACAGCCACCCCAAAGTTTGGGGAGGCTCTGTTTACAAGAACCTCGTTTACAGTACAATTTCAACATCGCAGAAAGTGAAAAATGGATAAAGAAGTTGTGGTACTCACATACAATGCAGTATCACTCAACAATGAAATCTATGTCATCAGGCCCGTAGCAGCACAATGAGTGGATTCAGGTACGATGATTCTAACTGAAATAAGTCACACAGAAAAAGAAACATCATAAGATATCACTAATACACGGAATGTAAACTTGGCTACACAGGAACTGAATTCCAAAACAGAACAGGGTCTCAAATTTAGAAAACCAACTTATGCTTGCTTAAGGGGAAAGATGAGTTGGGGTGCTGCATAAAACCAGAGATTGAAATGAGCACAGATAAAGTTC
Source organism: Grampus griseus (assembly GCF_964374135.1). Taxonomy (NCBI): domain Eukaryota; kingdom Metazoa; phylum Chordata; class Mammalia; order Artiodactyla; family Delphinidae; genus Grampus; species Grampus griseus. The sequence continues at coordinate 79,520 of NW_028133048.1, forward strand.
CTTAAGCCAAATATGGAATAGACAAGAGCTACTCCTTGCTCAACGAAATGGACTCAACACCCCATATTAAACGTCTAAGAATGTACCTGACTAGTAAGTATCTTAAAACCGATGGATTGCTATGTCTCCAAAAGAGAATCAAGCGTGTGTACAGGGGCATAAATGCAGCAGTGATAGGATTGGAGAGGTTCGGTGAGCAGATGAAGACCCTTTGAAGTCATATTGCATGGTACCCATTACACGGGTTTCAACTACCCAGGTTTAAGGTATCCTTCCTTCAGCTAAAACATGCATGTGGAACCCAGAGTATGATCAACCGTGTGAACGGGAGACGTGTTCAAATATGTGTCAGTTTTCCTCCCCTGGTACTCGAGTGCAACATTCCAGACGCTTTACTAACACTCTCCCCACTTGGAGAGTCAGCGCCTTTAACCTCCTGTTTGGCCCAGTTTGCAATTTCTGTGGAAGATGAACAGGAATAGGGAGAACCAATGAGAGACTAGCTGGAGGTGTCTGGACGGGCAAATTTAACTCTCATTTCCCACCAGGAAGAGGAAATAACCAAAGGCTCAGCGTGCCGTGCCGGTACCAGATTAGGGCCTGAAGCCATCCTGCGGTGTTGCGGCCAGGTCATAAGAAAGCGAGTTGAAGAAAGGAGCTCAGGGGCACTGTAATTCACAAACCTGCAGAGTTATAAATGACAGCTATCGTTCAAAAATATACTGAAGTAAGGCTGCCAAGAGGACTTGAAAGCACGCAGAATTGCAGGAAACCGATTTCAGGAGGTAGACAGGAATTGCATTGAAAGCATAGGAAAAGAGGCAGAACGTCCACAATGATGCACTTGGCCAAAAATGGCGCATGCGTTTTTTCCTGAATATATTCAGGAAAAAACGCATGCGCACTTTTTGGCCAACCAAGCAAGCTTGCAAAGGAAATCGGCACTACAATGAAGTCTCTCTTCCCCGCGGTCAAAAGGGCCATCTGAAAAAAGTGTAAAATCCAGAAAGGCAGGACAGGCCATGCAGAACTGGGAGCCTTGTTATGCTGATGGGCGGGATGTAAATTGCCAACAGACACTCCGGAGAAGTGTATGGTGTTTCCTGAAACATCTAAAAAACAAAGCAACAGAGCCTAGGGCACTTCCACTTATGGTCCTATAGCTTAGGGAAATTAAAATCAAAAAGACACAGCCACCCCAAAGTTTGGGACGCCTCTGTTTACAAGAACCTCGTTTACAGTACAAGTTCAACATCGCAGAAAGTGAAAAATGGATAAAGAAGTAGTGGTATTTACTTAGAAAGCAATATCACTCAGCAATGAAATCTATGTCATCAGACCCTTAGCAGTACAATGAGTGGATTCAGGTATGATGATTCTAACTGAAATAAGTCACACAGAAAAAGAAACATCATAAGATATCAGTAATACACGGAATGTAAACTTGGCTACACAGGAACTGAATTAAAGAACAGAACAGGGTCTCAAATTTAGAAAACCAACTTATGCTTGCTTAAGGGGAAAGGTGAGTTGGGGTGCTGCATAAAACCAGAGATTGAAATGAGCACAGATAAAGTTCCTTAAGCCAAATATGGAATAGACAAGAGCTACTCCTTGCTCAACGAAATGGACTCAACACCGCAAATTAAACGCCAAAGAATGTACCTGACTAGTAAGTATCTTAAAACCTATGGATTGCTATGTCTCCGAAAGAGAATCAAGCATGTGTACAGGGTCATAAACGCAGCAGTCATAGGATTGGAGAGGTTCGGTGAGCAAATGAAGACCCTTTGAAGTCATATTGCATGGTACCCATTCCACGGGTTTCAACTACCCAGGTTTAAGGTATTCTTCCTTCAGCTAAAACATGCATGTGGAACCCAGAGCATGATCAACCGTGTGAACGGGAGACGTGTTCAAATATGTCTCAGTTTTCCTCCCCTGGTACTCGGGTGCAACATTCCAGACGCTTTACTAACACTCTCCCCACTTGGAGAGTCAGCGCCTTTAACCTCCTGTTTGGCCCAGTTTGCAATTTCTGCGGAAGATGAACAGGAATAGGGAGAACCAATGAGAGACTAGCTGGAGGTGTCTGGACGGGCAAATTTAACTCTCATTTCCCACCAGGAAGAGGAAATAACCAAAGGCTCAGCGTGCCGTGCCGGAACCAGATTAGAGCCTGAAGCCATCCTGCGGTGTTGCGGCCAGCTCACAAGAAAGCGAGTTGAAGAAAGGAGCTCAGGGGCACTGTAATTCACAAACCTGCAGAGTTATAAATGACAGCTATCGTTCAAAAATATACTGAAGTAAGGCTGCCAAGAGGACTTGAAAGCGCGCAGAATTGCAGGAAACCGATTTCAGGAGGTAGACAGGAATTGCATTGAAAGCATAGGAAAAGAGGCAGAACGTCCACAATGATGCACTTGGCCAAAAAGGGCGCATGCGTTTTTTCCTGAATATATTCAGGAAAAAACGCATGCGCCCTTTTTGTCCAACCAAGCAAGCTTGCAAAGGAAATCGGCACTACAATGAAGTCTCTCTTCCCCGCGGTCAAAAGGGCCATCTGAAAAAAGTGTAAAATCCAGAAAGGCAGGACAGGCCATGCAGAACTGGGAGCCTTGTTATGCTGATGGGCGGGATGTAAATTGCCAACAGACACTCGGGAGAAGTGTATGGTGTTTCCTGAAACATCTAAAAAACAAAGCAACAGAGCCTAGGGCACTTCCACTTATGGTCCTATAGCTTAGGGAAATTAAAATCAAAAAGACACAGCCACCCCAAAGTTTGGGACGCCTCTGTTTACAAGAACCTCGTTTACAGTACAAGTTCAAAATCGCAGAAAGTGAAAAATGGATAAAGAAGTTGTGGTATTTACTTACAAAGCAATATCACTCAGCAATGAAATCTATGTCATCAGGCCCTTAGCAGCACAATGAGTGGATTCAGGTATGATGATTCTAACTGAAATAAGTCACACAGAAAAAGAAACATCATAAGATATCAGTAATACACGGAATGTAAACCTGGCTACACAGGAAATGAATTACAGAACAGAACAGGGTCTCAAATTTAGAAAAGCAACATATGCTTGCTTAAGGGGAAAGGTGAGTTGGGGTGCTGCATAAAACCAGAGATTGAAATGAGCACAGATAAAGTTCCTTAAGCCAAATATGGAATAGACAAGAGCTACTCCTTGCTCAACGAAATGGACTCAACACCGCATATTAAACGCCTAAGAATGTACCTGACTAGTAAGTATCTTAAAACCTATGGATTGCTATGTCTCCAAAAGAGAATCAAGCGTGTGTACAGGGGCATAAACGCAGCAGTGATAGGATTGGAGAGGTTCGGTGAGCAAATGAAGACCCTTTGAAGTCATATTGCATGGTACCCATTCCACGGGTTTCAACTACCCAGGTTTAAGGTATTCTTCCTTCAGCTAAAACATGCATGTGGAACCCAGAGTATGATCAACCGTGTGAATGGGAGACGTGTTCAAATATGTCTCAGTTTTCCTCCCCTGGTACTCGGGTGCAACATTCCAGACGCTTTACTAACACTCTCCCCACTTGGAGAGTCAGCGCCTTTAACCTCCTGTTTGGCCCAGTTTGCAATTTCTGCGGAAGATGAACAGGAATAGGGAGAACCAATGAGAGACTAGCTGGAGGTGTCTGGACGGGCAAATTTAACTCTCATTTCCCACCAGGAAGAGGAAATAACCAAAGGCTCAGCGTGCCATGCCGGAACCAGATTAGGGCCTGAAGCCATCCTGCGGTGTTGCGGCCAGGTCACAAGAAAGCGAGTTGAAGAAAGGAGCTCAGGGGCACTGTAATTCACAAACCTGCAGAGTTATAAATGACAGCTATCGTCCAAAAATATACTGAAGTAAGGCTGCCAAGAGGACTTGAAAGCGGGGCAGAATTGCAGGAAACCGATTTCAGGAGGTAGACTGGAATTGCATTGAAAGCATAGGAAAAGAGGCAGAATGTCCACAATGATGCACTTGGCCAAAAAGGGCGTATGCGTTTTTTCCTGAATATATTCAGGAAAAAACGCATACGCCCTTTTTGGCCAACCAAGCAAGCTTGCAAAGGAAATCTGCACTACAATGAAGTCTCACTTCCTCCCGGTCAAAAGGGCCATCTGAAAAAAGTGTAAAATCCAGAAAGGCAGGACAGGCCATGGAGAACTGGGAGCCTTGTTATGCTGATGGGCGGGATGTAAATTGCCAACAGACACTCGGGATAAGTGTCTGGTGTTTCCTGAAACATCTAAAAAACAAAGCAACAGAGCCTAGGGCACTTCCACTTATGGTCCTATAGCTTAGGGAAATTAAAATAAAAAAGACACAGCCACCCCAAAATTTGGGACGCCTCTGTTTACAAGAACCTCTTTTACCGTACAAGTTCAATATCACAGAAAGTGAAAAATGGATAAAGAACTTGTGGTACTTACGTACAATGCAGTATCACTCAGCAATGAAATCTATGTCATCAGGCCCGTAGCAGCATAATGAGTGGATTCAGGTACGATGATTCTAACTGAAATAAGTCACACAGAAAAAGAAACATCATAAGATATCACTAATACACGGAATGTAAACTTGGCTACAAAGGAACTGAATTCCAAAACAGAACAGGGTCTCAAATTTAGAAAACCAACTTATGCTTGCTTAAGGGGAAAGGTGAGTTGGGGTGCTGCATAAAACCAGAGATTGAAATGAGCACAGATAAAGTTCCTTAAGCCAAATATGGAATAGACAAGAGCTACTCCTTGCTCAACGAAATGGACTCAACACCCCATATTAAACGCCTAAGAATGTACTTGACTAGTAAGTATCTTAAAACCTATGGATTGCTATGTCTCCAAAAGAGAATCAAGCGTGTGTACAGGGGCATAAACGCAGCAGTGATAGGATTGGAGAGGTTCGGTGAGCAAATGAAGACCCTTTGAAGTCATATTGCATGGTACCCATTCCACGGGTTTCAACTACCCAGGTTTAAGGTATTCTTCCTTCAGCTAAAACATGCATGTGTAACCCAGAGTATGATCAACCGTGTGAACGGGAGACGTGTTCAAATATGTCTCAGTTTTCCTCCCCTGGTACTCGGGTGCAACATTCCAGACGCTTTACTAACACTCTCCCCACTTGGAGAGTCAGCGCCTTTAACCTCCTGTTTGGCCCAGTTTGCAATTTCTGCGGAAGATGAACAGGAATAGGGAGAACCAATGAGAGACTAGCTGGAGGTGTCTGGACGGGCAAATTTAACTCTCATTTCCCACCAGGAAGAGGAAATAACCAAAGGCTCAGCTGCCGTACCGGAACTAGATTAGGGCCTGAAGCCATCCTGCGGTATTGCGGCCAGCTCACAAGAAAGCGAGTTGAAGAAAGGAGCTCAGGGGCACTGTAATTCACAAACCTGCAGAGTTATAAATGACAGCTATCGTCCAAAAATATACTGAAGTAAGGCTGCCAAGAGGACTTGAAAGCGGGGCAGAATTGCAGGAAACCGATTTCAGGAGGTAGACTGGAATTGCATTGAAAGCATAGGAAAAGAGGCAGAACGTCCATAATGATGCACTTGGCCAAAAAGGGCGTATGCGTTTTTTCCTGAATATATTCAGGAAAAAACGCATACGCCCTTTTTGGCCAACCAAGCAAACTTGCAAAGGAAATCTGCACTACAATGAAGTCTCACTTCCCCCCGGTCAAAAGGGCCTTCTGAAAAAAGTGTAAAATCCAGAAAGGCAGGACAGGCCATGGAGAACTGGGAGCCTTGTTATGCTGATGGGCGGGATGTAAATTGCCAACAGACACTCGGGAGAAGTGTATGGTGTTTCCTGAAACATCTAAAAAACAAAGCAACAGAGCCTAGGGCACTTCCACTTATGGTCCTATAGCTTAGGGAAATTAAAATCAAAAAGGCACAGCCACCCCAAAGTTTGGGACGCCTCTGTTTACAAGAACCTCGTTTACCGTACAAGTTCAATATCACAGAAAGTGAAAAATGGATAAAGACCTTGTGGTACTTACGTACAATGCAGTATCACACAGCAATGAAATCTATGTCATCAGGCCCGTAGCAACATAATGAGTGGATTCAGATACGATGATTCTAACAGAAATAAGTCACACAGAAAAAGAAACATCATAAGATGTCACTAATACACGGAATGTAAACTTGGCTACACAGGAACTGAATTCCAAAACAGAACAGGGTCTCAAATTTAGAAAACCAACTTATGCTTGCTTAAGGGGAAAGGTGAGTTGGGGTGCTGCATAAAACCAGAGATTGAAATGAGCACAGATAAAGTTCCTTAAGCCAAATATGGAATAGACAAGAGCTACTCCTTGCTCAACGAAATGGACTCAACACCGCATATTAAACGCCTAACAATGTACCTGACTAGTAAGTATCTTAAAACCTATGGATTGCTATGTCTCCAAAAGAGAATCAAGCGTGTGTACAGGGGCATAAACGCAGCAGTGATAGGATTGTAGAGGTTCGGTGAGCAAATGAAAACCCTTTGAAATCATATTGCATGGTACCCATTCCACGGGTTTCAACTACCCAGGTTTAAGGTATTCTTCCTTCAGCTAAAACATGCATGTGTAACCCAGAGTATGATCAACCGTGTGAACGGGAGACGTGTTCAAATATGTCTCAGTTTTCCTCCCCTGGTACTCGGGTGCAACATTCCAGACGCTTTACTAACACTCTCCCCACTTGGAGAGTCAGCGCCTTTAACCTCCTGTTTGGCCCAGTTTGCAATTTCTGCGGAAGATGAACAGGAATAGGGAGAACCAATGAGAGACTAGCTGGAGGTGTCTGGACGGGCAAATTTAACTCTCATTTCCCACCAGGAAGAGGAAATAACGAAAGGCTCAGCGTGCCATGCCGGAACCAGATTAGGGCCTGAAGCCATCCTGCGGTGTTGCGGCCAGGTCACAAGAAAGCGAGTTGAAGAAAGGAGCTCAGGGGCACTGTAATTCACAAACCTGCAGAGTTATAAATGACAGCTATCGTCCAAAAATATACTGAAGTAAGGCTGCCAAGAGGACTTGAAAGCGGGGCAGAATTGCAGGAAACCGATTTCAGGAGGTAGACTGGAATTGCATTGAAAGCATAGGAAAAGAGGCAGAATGTCCACAATGATGCACTTGGCCAAAAAGGGCGTATGCATTTTTTCCTGAATATATTCAGGAAATAACGCATACGCCCTTTTTGGCCAACCAAGCAAGCTTGCAAAGGAAATCTGCACTACAATGAAGTCTCACTTCCTCCCGGTCAAAAGGGCCATCTGAAAAAAGTGTAAAATCCAGAAAGGCAGGACAGGCCATGGAGAACTGGGAGCCTTGTTATGCTGATGGGCGGGATGTAAATTGCCAACAGACACTCGGGATAAGTGTCTGGTGTTTCCTGAAACATCTAAAAAACAAAGCAACAGAGCCTAGGGCACTTCCACTTATGGTCCTATAGCTTAGGGAAATTAAAATCAAAAAGACACAGCCACCCCAAAATTTGGGACGCCTCTGTTTACAAGAACCTCGTTTACCGTACAAGTTCAATATCACAGAAAGTGAAAAATGGATAAAGAACTTGTGGTACTTACGTACAATGCAGTATCACTCAGCAATGAAATCTATGTCATCAGGCCCGTAGCAGCATAATGAGTGGATTCAGGTACGATGATTCTAACTGAAATAAGTCACACAGAAAAAGAAACATCATAAGATATCACTAATACACGGAATGTAAACTTGGCTACACAGGAACTGAATTCCAAAACAGAACAGGGTCTCAAATTTAGAAAACCAACTTATGCTTGCTTAAGGGGAAAGGTGAGTTGGGGTGCTGCATAAAACCAGAGATTGAAATGAGCACAGATAAAGTTCCTTAAGCCAAATATGGAATAGACAAGAGCTACTCCTTGCTCAACGAAATGGACTCAACACCCCATATTAAACGCCTAAGAATGTACTTGTCTAGTAAGTATCTTAAAACCTATGGATTGCTATGTCTCCAAAAGAGAATCAAGCGTGTGTACAGGGGCATAAACGCAGCAGTGATAGGATTGGAGAGGTTCGGTGAGCAAATGAAGACCCTTTGAAGTCATATTGCATGGTACCCATTCCACGGGTTTCAACTACCCAGGTTTAAGGTATTCTTCCTTCAGCTAAAACATGCATGTGTAACCCAGAGTATGATCAACCGTGTGAACGGGAGATGTGTTCAAATATGTCTCAGTTTTCCTCCCCTGATACTCGGGTGCAACATTCCAGACGCTTTACTAACACTCTCCCCACTTGGAGAGTCAGCGCCTTTAAGCTCCTGTTTGGCCCAGTTTGCAATTTCTGCGGAAGATGAACAGGAATAGGGAGAACCAATGAGAGACTAGCTGGAGGTGTCTGGACGGGCAAATTTAACTCTCATTTCCCACCAGGAAGAGGAATTAACCAAAGGCTCAGCGTGCCGTGCCGGAACCAGATTAGGGCCTGAAGCCATCCTGCGGTGTTGCGGCCAGGTCATAAGAAAGCGAGTTGAAGAAAGGAGCTCAGGGGCACTGTAATTCACAAACCTGCAGAGTTATAAATGACAGCTATCGTCCAAAAATATACTGAAGTAAGGCTGCCAAGAGGACTTGAAAGCGGGGCAGAATTGCAGGAAACCGATTTCAGGAGGTAGACTGGAATTGCATTGAAAGCATAGGAAAAGAGGCAGAACGTCCACAGTGATGCACTTGGCCAAAAATGGTGTATGCGTTTTTTTCTGAATATATTCAGGAAAAAACGCATACGCCCTTTTTGGTCAACTAAGCAAGCTTGCAAAGGAAATCTACACTACAATGAAGTCTCACTTCCCCCCGGTGAAAAGGGCCTTCTGAAAAAAGTGTAAAATCCAGAAAAGCAGGACAGGCCATGGAGAACTGGGAGCCTTGTTATGCTGATGGGCGGGATGTAAATTGCCAACAGACACTCGGGAGAAGTGTATGGTGTTTCCTGAAACATCTAAAAAACAAAGCAACAGAGCCTAGGGCACTTCCACTTATGGTCCTATAACTTAGGGAAATTAAAATCAAAAAGACACAGCCACCCCAAAGTTTGGGACGCCTCTGTTTACAAGAACCTCGTTTACAGTACAAGTTCAATATCACAGAAAGTGAAAAATGGATAAAGAACTTGTGGTACTTACGTACAATGCAGTATCACTCAGCAATGAAATCTATGTCATCAGGCCCGTACCAGCACAATGAGTGGATTCAGGTATGATGATTCTAACTGAAATAAGTCACACAGAAAAAGAAACATCATAAGATATCACTAATACACGGAATGTAAACTTGGCTACACAGGAACTGAATTCCAAAACAGAACAGTGTCTCAAATTTAGAAAACCAACTTATGCTTGCTTAAGGGGAAAGGTGAGTTGGGGTGCTGCATAAAACCAGAGATTAAAATGAGCACAGATAAAGTTCCTTAAGCCAAATATGGAATAGACAAGAGCTACTCCTTGCTCAACGAAATGGACTCAACACCCCATATTAAACACCTAAGAATGTACCTGACTAGTAAGTATCTTAAAACCTATGGATTGCTATGTCTCCAAAAGAGAATCAAGCGTGTGTACAGGGGCATAAACGCAGCAGTGATAGGATTGGAGAGGTTTGGTGAGCAAATGAAGACCCTTTGAAGTCATATTGCATGGTACCCATTCCACGGGTTTCAACTACCCAGGTTTAAGGTATTCTTCCTTCAGCTAAAACATGCATGTGGAACCCAGAGTATGATCAACCGTGTGAACGGGAGACGTGTTCAAATATGTCTCAGTTTTCCTCCCCTGGTACTCGGGTGCAACATTCCAGACGCTTTACTAACACTCTCCCCACTTGGAGAGTCAGTGCCTTTAACCTCCTGTTTGGCCCAGTTTGCAATTTCTGCGGAAGATGAACAGGAATAGGAAGAAGCAATGAGAGACTAGCTGGAGGTGTCTGGACGGGCCAATTTAACTCTCATTTCCCACAAGGAAGAGGAAATAACCAAAGGCTCAGCGTGCCGTGCCGGAACCAGATTAGGGCCTGAAGCCATCCTGCGGTGTTGCGGCCAGCTCACAAGAAAGCGAGTTGAAGAAAGGAGCTCAGGGGCACTGTAATTCACAAACCTGCAGAGTTATAAATGACAGCTATCGTCCAAAAATATACTGAAGTAAGTCTGCCAAGAGGACTTGAAAGCGGGGCAGAATTGCAGGAAACCGATGTCAGGAGGTAGACTGGAATTGCATTGAAAGCATAGGAAAAGAGGCAGAACGTCCACAGTGATGCACTTGGCCAAAAATGTTGTATGCGTTTTTTTCTGAATATATTCAGGAAAAAACGCATACGCCCTTTTTGGCCAACCAAGCAAGCTTGCAAAGGAAATCTGCACTACAATGAAGTCTCACTTCCCCCCGGTCAAAAGGGCCATCTGAAAAAAGTGTAAAATCCAGAAAGCCAGGACAGGCCATGGAGAACTGGGAGCCTTGTTATGCTGATGGGCGGGATGTAAATGGCCAACAGACACTCGGGAGAAGTGTATGGTGTTTCCTGAAACATCTAAAAAACAAAGCAACAGAGCCTAGGGCACTTCCACTTATGGTCCTATAGCTTAGGGAAATTAAAATCAAAAAGACACAGCCACCCCAAAGTTTGGGACGCCTCTGTTTACAAGAACCTCGTTTACCGTACAAGTTCAATATCACAGAAAGTGAAAAATGGATAAAGAACTTGTGGTACTTACGTACAATGCAGTATCACTCAGCAATGAAATCTATGTCATCTGGCCCGTAGCAGCATAATGAGTGGATTCAGGTACGATGATTCTAACTGAAATAAGTCACACAGAAAAAGAAACATCATAAGATATCACTAATACACGGAATGTAAACTTGGCTACACAGGAACTGAAATCCAAAACAGAACAGGGTCTCAAATTTAGAAAACCAACTTATGCTTGCTTAAGGGGAAAGGTGAGTTGGGGTGCTGCATAAAACCAGAGATTGAAATGAGCACAGATAAAGTTCCTTAAGCCAAATATGGAATAGACAAGAGCTACTCCTTGCTCAACGAAATGGACTCAACACCCCATATTAAACGCTTAAGAATGTACCTGACTAGTAAGTATCTTAAAACCTATGGATTGCTATGTCTCCAAAAGAGAATCAAGCATGTGTACAGGGGCATAAACGCAGCAGTGATAGGATTGGAGAGGTTCGGTGAGCAAATGAAGACCCTTTGAAGTCATATTGCATGGTACCCATTCCACGGGTTTCAACTACCCAGGTTTAAGGTATTCTTCCTTCAGCTAAAACATGCATGTGGAACCCAGAGTATGATCAACCGTGTGAACGGGAGACGTGTTCAAATATGTCTCAGTTTTCCTCCCCTGGTACTCGGGTGCAACATTCCAGACGCTTTACTAACACTCTCCCCACTTGGAGAGTCAGTGCCTTTAACCTCCTGTTTGGCCCAGTTTGCAATTTCTGCGGAAGATGAACAGGAATAGGAAGAAGCAATGAGAGACTAGCTGGAGGTGTCTGGACGGGCCAATTTAACTCTCATTTCCCACCAGGAAGAGGAAATAACCAAAGGCTCAGCGTGCCGTGCCGGAACCAGATTAGGGCCTGAAGCCATCCTGCGGTGTTGCGGCCAGGTCACAAGAAAGCGAGTTGAAGAAAGGAGCTCAGGGGCACTGTAATTCACAAACCTGCAGAGTTATAAATGACAGCTATCGTCCAAAAATATACTGAAGTAAGGCTGCCAAGAGGACTTGAAAGCGGGGCAGAATTGCAGGAAACCGATTTCAGGAGGTAGACTGGAATTGCATTGAAAGCATAGGAAAAGAGGCAGAACGTCCACAATGATGCACTTGGCCAAAAAGGGCGTATGCGTTTTTTCCTGAATATATTCAGGAAAAAACGCATACGCCCTTTTTGGCCAACCAAGCAAGCATGCAAAGGAAATCTGCACTACAATGAAGTCTCACTTCCCCCTGGTCAAAAGGGCCATCTGAAAAAAGTGTAAAATCCAGAAAGGCAGGAGAGGCCATGGAGAACTGGGAGCCTTGTTATGCTGATGGGCGGGATGTAAATTGCCAACAGACACTCGGGAGAAGTGTATGGTGTTTCCTGAAACATCTAAAAAACAAAGCAACAGAGCCTAGGGCACTTCCACTTATGGTCCTATAGCTTAGGGAAATTAAAATCAAAAAGACACAGCCACCCCAAAGTTTGGGACGCCTCTGTTTACAAGAACCTCGTTTACCGTACAAGTTCAATATCACAGAAAGTGAAAAATGGATAAAGAAGTTGTGGTATTTACTTACAAAGCAATATCACTCAGCAATGAAATCTATGTCATCAGGCCCTTAGCAGCACAATGAGTGGATTCAGGTATGATGATTCTAACTGAAATAAGTCACACAGAAAAAGAAACATCATAAGATATCAGTAATACACGGAATGTAAACCTGGCTACACAGGAACTGAATTACAGAACAGAACAGGGTCTCAAATTTAGAAAAGCAACTTATGCTTGCTTAAGGGGAAAGGTGAGTTGGGGTGCTGCATAAAACCAGAGATTGAAATGAGCACAGATAAAGTTCCTTAAGCCAAATATTGAATAGACAAGAGCTACTCCTTGCTCAACGAAATGGACTCAACACCGCATATTAAACGCCTAAGAATGTACCTGACTAGTAAGTATCTTAAAACCTATGGATTGCTATGTCTCCGAAAGAGAATCAAGCATGTGGACTGGGGCATAAACGCAGGAGTGATAGGATTGGAGAGGTTCGGTGAGCAAATGAAGACCCTTTGAAGTCATATTGCATGGTACCCATTCCACGGGTTTCAACTACCCAGGTTTAAGGTATTCTTCCTTCAGCTAAAACATGCATGTGGAACCCAGAGTATGATCAACCGTGTGAACCGGAGACGTGTTCAAATATGTCTCAGTTTTCCTCCCCTGGTACTCGGGTGCAACATTCCAGACGCTTTACTAACACTCTCCCCACTTGGAGAGTCAGCGCCTTTAAACTCCTGTTTGGCCCAGTTTGCAATTTCTGCGGAAGATGAACAGGAATAGGGAGAACCAATGAGAGGCTAGCTGGAGGTGTCTGGACGGGCAAATTTAACTCTCATTTCCCACCAGGAAGAGGAAATAACCAAAGGCTCAGCGTGCCGTGCCGGAACCAGATTAGGGCCTGAAGCCATCCTGCGGTGTTGCGGCCAACTCAAAAGAAAGCGAGTTGAAGAAAGGAGCTCAGGGGCACTGTAATTCACAAACCTGCAGAGTTATAAATGACAGCTATCGTCCAAAAATATACTGAAGTAAGGCTGCCAAGAGGACTTGAAAGCGGGGCAGAATTGCAGGAAACCGATTTCAGGAGGTAGACTGGAATTGCATTGAAAGCATAGGAAAAGAGGCAGAACGTCCACAATGATGCACTTGGCCAAAAAGGGCGTATGCGTGTTTTCCTGAATATATTCAGGAAAAAACGCATACGCCCTTTTTGGCCAACCAAGCAAACTTGCAAAGGAAATCTGCACTACAATGAAGTCTCACTTCCCCCCGGTCAAGAGGGCCATCTGAAAAATGTGTAAAATCCAGAAAGGCAGGACAGGCCATGGAGAACTGGGAGCCTTGTTATGCTGATGGGCGGGATGTAAATTGCCAACACACACTCGGGAGAAGTGTATGGTGTTTCCTGAAACATCTAAAAAACAAAGCAACAGAGCCTAGGGCACTTCCACTTATGGTCCTATAGCTTAGGGAAATTAAAATCAAAAAGACACAGCCACCCCAAAATTTGGGACGCCTCTGTTTACAAGAACCTCGTTTACCGTACAAGTTCAATATCACAGAAAGTGAAAAATGGATAAAGAACTTGTGGTACTTACGTACAATGCAGTATCACTCAGCAATGAAATCTATGTCATCAGGCCCGTAGCAGCCTAATGAGTGGATTCAGGTACGATGATTCTTACTGAAATAAGTCACACAGAAAAAGAAACATCATAAGATATCACTAATACACGGAATGTAAACTTGGCTACACAGGAACTGAATTCCAAAACAGAACAGGGTCTCAAATTTAGAAAACCAACTTATGCTTGCTTAAGGGGAAAGGTGAGTTAGGGTGCTGCATAAAACCAGAGATTGAAATGAGCACAGATAAAGTTCCTTAAGCCAAATATGGAATAGACAAGAGCTACTCCTTGCTCAACGAAATGGACTCAACTCCCCATATTAAACGCCTAAGAATGTACTTGACTAGTAAGTATCTTAAAACCTATGGATTGCTATGTCTCCAAAAGGGAATCAAGCGTGTGTACAGGGGCATAAACGCAACAGTGATAGGATTGGAGAGGTTCGGTGAGCAAATGAAGACCCTTTGAAGTCATATTGCATGGTACCCATTCCACGGGTTTCAACTACCCAGGTTTAAGGTATTCTTCCTTCAGCTAAAACATGCATGTGGAACCCAGAGTATGATCAACCGTGTGAACGGGAGACGTGTTCAAATATGTCTCAGATTTCCTCCCCTGGTACTCGGGTGCAACATTCCAGACGCTTTACTAACACTCTCCCCACTTGGAGAGTCAACGCCTTTAACCTCCTGTTTGGCCCAGTTTGCAATTTCTGCGGAAGATGAACAGGAATAGGGAGAACCAATGAGAGACTAGCTGGAGGTGTCTGGACGGGCAAATTTAACTCTCATTTCCCACCAGGAAGAGGAATTAACCAAAGGCTCAGCGTGCCGTGCCGGAACCAGATTAGGGCCTGAAGCCATCCTGCGGTGTTGCGGCCAGCTCACAAGAAAGCGAGTTGAAGAAAGGAGCTCAGGGGCACTGTAATTCACAAACCTGCAGAGTTATAAATGACAGCTATCGTCCAAAAATATACTGAAGTAAGGCTGCCAAGAGGACTTGAAAGCGGGGCAGAATTGCAGGAAACCGATTTCAGGAGGTAGACTGGAATTGCATTGAAAGCATAGGAAAAGAGGCAGAGCGTCCACAATGATGCACTTGGCCAAAAAGGGCGTATGCGTTTTTTCCTGAATATATTCAGGAAAAAACGCATACGCCCTTTTTGGCCAACCAAGCAAGCTTGCAAAGGAAATCTGCACTACAATGAAGTCTCACTCCCCCCCGGTCAAAAGGGCCATCTGAAAAAAGTGTAAAATCCAGAAAGGCAGGACAGGCCATGGAGAACTGGGAGCCTTGTTATGCTGATGGGCGGGATGTAAATTGCCAACAGACACTCGGGAGAAGTGTATGGTGTTTCCTGAAACATCTAAAAAACAAAGCAACAGAGCCTAGGGCACTTCCACTTATGGTCCTATAGCTTAGGGAAATTAAAATCAAAAAGACACAGCCACCCCAAAGTTTGGGACGCCTCTGTTTACAAGAACCTCGTTTACCGTACAAGTTCAATATCACAGAAAGTGAAAAATGGATAAAGAACTTGTGGTACTTACGTACAATGCAGTATCACTCAGCAATGAAATCTACGTCATCAGGCCCGTAGCAGCATAATGAGTGGATTCAGGTACTATGATTCTAACTGAAATAAGTCACACAGAAAAAGAAACATCATAAGATATCACTAATACACGGAATGTAAACTTGGCTACACAGGAACTGAAATCCAAAACAGAACAGGGTCTCAAATTTAGAAAACCAACTTATGCTTGCTTAAGGGGAAAGGTGAGTTGGGGTGCTGCATAAAACCAGAGATTGAAATGAGCACAGATAAAGTTCCTTAAGCCAAATATGGAATAGACAAGAGCTACTCCTTGCTCAACGAAATGGACTCAACTCCCCATATTAAACGCCTAAGAATGTACTTGACTAGTAAGTATCTTAAAACCTATGGATTGCTATGTCTCCAAAAGGGAATCAAGCGTGTGTACAGGGGCATAAACGCAACAGTGATAGGATTGGAGAGGTTCGGTGAGCAAATGAAGACCCTTTGAAGTCATATTGCATGGTACCCATTCCACGGGTTTCAACTACCCAGGTTTAAGGTATTCTTCCTTCAGCTAAAACATGCATGTGGAACCCAGAGTATGATCAACCGTGTGAACGGGAGACGTGTTCAAATATGTCTCAGATTTCCTCCCCTGGTACTCGGGTGCAACATTCCAGACGCTTTACTAACACTCTCCCCACTTGGAGAGTCAACGCCTTTAACCTCCTGTTTGGCCCAGTTTGCAATTTCTGCGGAAGATGAACAGGAATAGGGAGAACCAATGAGAGACTAGCTGGAGGTGTCTGGACGGGCAAATTTAACTCTCATTTCCCACCAGGAAGAGGAATTAACCAAAGGCTCAGCGTGCCGTGCCGGAAC
The DNA here is from genome assembly GCF_964374135.1 of Grampus griseus. NCBI lineage: Eukaryota > Metazoa > Chordata > Mammalia > Artiodactyla > Delphinidae > Grampus > Grampus griseus. The sequence continues at coordinate 95,906 of NW_028133048.1, forward strand.
CAGATTAGGGCCTGAAGCCATCCTGCGGTGTTGCGGCCAGCTCACAAGAAAGCGAGTTGAAGAAAGGAGCTCAGGGGCACTGTAATTCACAAACCTGCAGAGTTATAAATGACAGCTATCGTCCAAAAATATACTGAAGTAAGGCTGCCAAGAGGACTTGAAAGCGGGGCAGAATTGCAGGAAACCGATTTCAGGAGGTAGACTGGAATTGCATTGAAAGCATAGGAAAAGAGGCAGAGCGTCCACAATGATGCACTTGGCCAAAAAGGGCGTATGCGTTTTTTCCTGAATATATTCAGGAAAAAACGCATACGCCCTTTTTGGCCAACCAAGCAAGCTTGCAAAGGAAATCTGCACTACAATGAAGTCTCACTCCCCCCCGGTCAAAAGGGCCATCTGAAAAAAGTGTAAAATCCAGAAAGGCAGGACAGGCCATGGAGAACTGGGAGCCTTGTTATGCTGATGGGCGGGATGTAAATTGCCAACAGACACTCGGGAGAAGTGTATGCTGTTTCCTGAAACATCTAAGAAACAAAGCAACAGAGCCTAGGGCACTTCCACTTATGGTCCTATAGCTTAGGGAAATTAAAATCAAAAAGACACAGCCACCCCAAAATTTGGGACGCCTCTGTTTTCAAGAACCTCGTTTACCGTACAAGTTCAATATCACAGAAAGTGAAAAATGGATAAAGAACTTGTGGTACTTACGTACAATGCAGTATCACTCAGCAGTGAAATCTATGTCATCAGGCCCGTAGCAGCCTAATGAGTGGATTCAGGTACGATGATTCTAACTGAAATAAGTCACACAGAAAAAGAAACATCATAAGATATCACTAATACACGGAATGTAAACTTGGCTACACAGGAACTGAAATCCAAAACAGAACAGGGTCTCAAATTTAGAAAACCAACTTATGCTTGCTTAAGGGGAAAGGTGAGTTGGGGTGCTGCATGAAACCAGAGATTGAAATGAGCACAGATAAAGTTCCTTAAGCCAAATATGGAATAGACAAGAGCTACTCCTTGCTCAACGAAATGGACTCAACACCCCATATTAAACGCTTAAGAATGTACCTGACTAGTAAGTATCTTAAAACCTATGGATTGCTATGTCTCCAAAAGAGAATCAAGCATGTGTACAGGGGCATAAACGCAGCAGTGATAGGATTGGAGAGGTTCGGTGAGCAAATGAAGACCCTTTGAAGTCATATTGCATGGTACCCATTCCACGGGTTTCAACTACCCAGGTTTAAGGTATTCTTCCTTCAGCTAAAACATGAATGTGGAACCCAGAGTATGATCAACCGTGTGAACGGGAGACGTGTTCAAATATGTCTCAGTTTTCCTCCCCTGGTACTCGAGTGCAACATTCCAGACGCTTTACTAACACTCTCCCCACTTGGAGAGTCAGCGCCTTTAAGCTCCTGTTTGGCCCAGTTTGCAATTTCTGCGGAAGATGAACAGGAATAGGGAGAACCAATGAGAGACTAGCTGGAGGTGTCTGGACGGGCAAATTTAACTCTCATTTCCCACCAGGAAGAGGAAATAACCAAAGGCTCAGTGGGCCGTGCCGGAACCAGATTAGGGCCTGAAGCCATCCTGCGGTGTTGCGGCCAGGTCACAAGAAAGCGAGTTGAAGAAAGGAGCTCAGGGGCACTGTAATTCACAAACCTGCAGAGTTATAAATGACAGCTATCGTCCAAAAATATACTGAAGTAAGGCTGCCAAGAGGACTTGAAAGCGGGGCAGAATTGCAGGAAACCGATTTCAGGAGGTAGACTGGAATTGCATTGAAAGCATAGGAAAAGAGGCAGAATGTCCACAATGATGCACTTGGCCAAAAAGGGCGTATGCGTTTTTTCCTGAATATATTCAGGAAAAATCGCATACGCCCTTTTTGGCCAACCAAGCAAACTTGCAAAGGAAATCTGCACTACAATGAAGTCTCACTTCCCCCCGGTCAAAAGGGCCATCTGAAAAAAGTGTAAAATCCAGAAAGGCAGGACAGGCCATGGAGAACTGGGAGCCTTGTTATGCTGATGGGCGGGATGTAAATTGCCAACAGACACTCAGGAGAAGTGTATGGTGTTTCCTGAAACATCTAAAAAACAAAGCAACAGAGCCTAGGGCACTTCCACTTATGGTCCTATAGCTTAGGGAAATTAAAATCAAAAAGACACAGCCACCCCAAAATTTGGGACGCCTCTGTTTACAAGAACCTCGTTTACCGTACAAGTTCAATATCACAGAAAGTGAAAAATGGATAAAGAACTTGTGGTACATACGTACAATGCAGTATCACTCAGCAATGAAATCTATGTCATCAGGTCCGTAGCAGCATAATGAGTGGATTCAGGTACGATGATTCTAACTGAAATAAGTCACACAGAAAAAGAAACATCATAAGATATCACTAATACACGGAATGTAAACTTGGCTACACAGGAACTGAATTCCAAAACAGAACAGGGTCTCAAATTTAGAAAACCAACTTATGCTTGCTTAAGGGGAAAGGTGAGTTGGGGTGCTGCATAAAACCAGAGATTGAAATGAGCACAGATAAAGTTCCTTAAGCCAAATATGGAATAGACAAGAGCTACTCCTTGCTCAACGAAATGGACTCAACACCCCATATTAAACGCCTAAGAATGTACTTGACTAGTAAGTATCTTAAAACCTATGGATTGCTATGTCTCCAAAAGAGAATCAAGCGTGTGTACAGGGGCATAAACGCAGCAGTGATAGGATTGGAGAGGTTCGGTGAGCAAATGAAGACCCTTTGAAGTCATATTGCATGGTACCCATTCCACGGGTTTCAACTACCCAGGTTTAAGGTATTCTTCCTTCAGCTAAAACATGCATGTGGAACCCAGAGTATGATCAACCGTGTGAACGGGAGACGTGTACAAATATGTCTCAGTTTTCCTCCCCTGGTACTCGAGTGCAACATTCCAGACGCTTTACTAACACTCTCCCCACTTGGAGAGTCAGCGCCTTTAAGCTCCTGTTTGGCCCAGTTTGCAATTTCTGCGGAAGATGAACAGGAATAGGGAGAACCAATGAGAGACTAGCTGGAGGTGTCTGGACGGGCAAATTTAACTCTCATTTCCCACCAGGAAGAGGAAATAACCAAAGGCTCAGCGGGCCGTGCCGGAACCAGATTAGGGCCTGAAGCCATCCTGCGGTGTTGCGGCCAGCTCACAAGAAAGCGAGTTGAAGAAAGGAGCTCAGGGGCACTGTAATTCACAAACCTGCAGAGTTATAAATGACAGCTATCGTCCAAAAATATACTGAAGTAAGGCTGCCAAGAGGACTTGAAAGCGGGGCAGAATTGCAGGAAACCGATTTCAGGAGGTAGACTGGAATTGCATTGAAAGCATAGGAAAAGAGGCAGAGCGTCCACAATGATGCACTTGGCCAAAAAGGGCGTATGCGTTTTTTCCTGAATATATTCAGGAAAAAACGCATACGCCCTTTTTGGCCAACCAAGCAAGCTTGCAAAGGAAATCTGCACTACAATGAAGTCTCACTCCCCCCCGGTCAAAAGGGCCATCTGAAAAAAGTGTAAAATCCAGAAAGGCAGGACAGGCCATGGAGAACTGGGAGCCTTGTTATGCTGATGGGCGGGATGTAAATTGCCAACAGACACTCGGGAGAAGTGTATGGTGTTTCCTGAAACATCTAAAAAACAAAGCAACAGAGCCTAGGGCACTTCCACTTATGGTCCTATAGCTTAGGGAAATTAAAATCAAAAAGACACAGCCACCCCAAAGTTTGGGACGCCTCTGTTTACAAGAACCTCGTTTACCGTACAAGTTCAATATCACAGAAAGTGAAAAATGGATAAAGAACTTGTGGTACTTACGTACAATGCAGTATCACTCAGCAATGAAATCTACGTCATCAGGCCCGTAGCAGCATAATGAGTGGATTCAGGTACTATGATTCTAACTGAAATAAGTCACACAGAAAAAGAAACATCATAAGATATCACTAATACACGGAATGTAAACTTGGCTACACAGGAACTGAAATCCAAAACAGAACAGGGTCTCAAATTTAGAAAACCAACTTATGCTTGCTTAAGGGGAAAGGTGAGTTGGGGTGCTGCATAAAACCAGAGATTGAAATGAGCACAGATAAAGTTCCTTAAGCCAAATATGGAATAGACAAGAGCTACTCCTTGCTCAACGAAATGGACTCAACACCCCATATTAAACGCTTAAGAATGTACCTGACTAGTAAGTATCTTAAAACCTATGGATTGCTATGTCTCCAAAAGAGAATCAAGCATTTGTACAGGGGCATAAACGCAGCAGTGATAGGATTGGAGAGGTTCGGTGAGCAAATGAAGACCCTTTGAAGTCATATTGCATGGTACCCATTCCACGGGTTTCAACTACCCAGGTTTAAGGTATTCTTCCTTCAGCTAAAACATGCATGTGGAACCCAGAGTATGATCAACCGTGTGAACGGGAGACGTGTTCAAATATGTCTCAGTTTTCCTCCCCTGGTACTCGAGTGCAACATTCCAGACGCTTTACTAACACTCTCCCCACTTGGAGAGTCAGCGCCTTTAAGCTCCTGTTTGGCCCAGTTTGCAATTTCTGCGGAAGATGAACAGGAATAGGGAGAACCAATGAGAGACTAGCTGGAGGTGTCTGGACGGGCAAATTTAACTCTCATTTCCCACCAGGAAGAGGAAATAACCAAAGGCTCAGCGGGCCGTGCCGGAACCAGATTAGGGCCTGAAGCCATCCTGCGGTGTTGCGGCCAGCTCAAAAGAAAGCGAGTTGAAGAAAGGAGCTCAGGGTCACTGTAATTCACAAACCTGCAGAGTTATAAATGACAGCTATCGTTCAAAAATATACTGAAGTAAGTCTGCCAAGAGGACTTGAAAGCGGGGCAGAATTGCAGGAAACCGATGTCAGGAGGTAGACTGGAATTGCATTGAAAGCATAGGAAAAGAGGCAGAACGTCCACAGTGATGCACTTGGCCAAAAATGGTGTATGCGTTTTTTTCTGAATATATTCAGGAAAAAACGCATACGCCCTTTTTGGCCAACCAAGCAAGCTTGCAAAGGAAATCTGCACTACAATGAAGTCTCACTTCCCCCCGGTCAAAAGGGCCATCTGAAAAAAGTGTAAAATCCAGAAAGGCAGGACAGGCCATGGAGAACTGGGAGCCTTGTTATGCTGATGGGCGGGATGTAAATTGCCAACAGACACTCGGGAGAAGTGTATGCTGTTTCCTGAAACATCTAAGAAACAAAGCAACAGAGCCTAGGGCACTTCCACTTATGGTCCTATAGCTTAGGGAAATTAAAATCAAAAAGACACAGCCACCCCAAAATTTGGGACGCCTCTGTTTTCAAGAACCTCGTTTACCGTACAAGTTCAATATCACAGAAAGTGAAAAATGGATAAAGAACTTGTGGTACTTACGTACAATGCAGTATCACTCAGCAGTGAAATCTATGTCATCAGGCCCGTAGCAGCCTAATGAGTGGATTCAGGTACGATGATTCTAACTGAAATAAGTCACACAGAAAAAGAAACATCATAAGATATCACTAATACACGGAATGTAAACTTGGCTACACAGGAACTGAAATCCAAAACAGAACAGGGTCTCAAATTTAGAAAACCAACTTATGCTTGCTTAAGGGGAAAGGTGAGTTGGGGTGCTGCATGAAACCAGAGATTGAAATGAGCACAGATAAAGTTCCTTAAGCCAAATATGGAATAGACAAGAGCTACTCCTTGCTCAACGAAATGGACTCAACACCCCATATTAAACGCTTAAGAATGTACCTGACTAGTAAGTATCTTAAAACCTATGGATTGCTATGTCTCCAAAAGAGAATCAAGCATGTGTACAGGGGCATAAACGCAGCAGTGATAGGATTGGAGAGGTTCGGTGAGCAAATGAAGACCCTTTGAAGTCATATTGCATGGTACCCATTCCACGGGTTTCAACTACCCAGGTTTAAGGTATTCTTCCTTCAGCTAAAACATGAATGTGGAACCCAGAGTATGATCAACCGTGTGAACGGGAGACGTGTTCAAATATGTCTCAGTTTTCCTCCCCTGGTACTCGAGTGCAACATTCCAGACGCTTTACTAACACTCTCCCCACTTGGAGAGTCAGCGCCTTTAAGCTCCTGTTTGGCCCAGTTTGCAATTTCTGCGGAAGATGAACAGGAATAGGGAGAACCAATGAGAGACTAGCTGGAGGTGTCTGGACGGGCAAATTTAACTCTCATTTCCCACCAGGAAGAGGAAATAACCAAAGGCTCAGTGGGCCGTGCCGGAACCAGATTAGGGCCTGAAGCCATCCTGCGGTGTTGCGGCCAGGTCACAAGAAAGCGAGTTGAAGAAAGGAGCTCAGGGGCACTGTAATTCACAAACCTGCAGAGTTATAAATGACAGCTATCGTCCAAAAATATACTGAAGTAAGGCTGCCAAGAGGACTTGAAAGCGGGGCAGAATTGCAGGAAACCGATTTCAGGAGGTAGACTGGAATTGCATTGAAAGCATAGGAAAAGAGGCAGAATGTCCACAATGATGCACTTGGCCAAAAAGGGCGTATGCGTTTTTTCCTGAATATATTCAGGAAAAATCGCATACGCCCTTTTTGGCCAACCAAGCAAACTTGCAAAGGAAATCTGCACTACAATGAAGTCTCACTTCCCCCCGGTCAAAAGGGCCATCTGAAAAAAGTGTAAAATCCAGAAAGGCAGGACAGGCCATGGAGAACTGGGAGCCTTGTTATGCTGATGGGCGGGATGTAAATTGCCAACAGACACTCAGGAGAAGTGTATGGTGTTTCCTGAAACATCTAAAAAACAAAGCAACAGAGCCTAGGGCACTTCCACTTATGGTCCTATAGCTTAGGGAAATTAAAATCAAAAAGACACAGCCACCCCAAAATTTGGGACGCCTCTGTTTACAAGAACCTCGTTTACCGTACAAGTTCAATATCACAGAAAGTGAAAAATGGATAAAGAACTTGTGGTACATACGTACAATGCAGTATCACTCAGCAATGAAATCTATGTCATCAGGTCCGTAGCAGCATAATGAGTGGATTCAGGTACGATGATTCTAACTGAAATAAGTCACACAGAAAAAGAAACATCATAAGATATCACTAATACACGGAATGTAAACTTGGCTACACAGGAACTGAATTCCAAAACAGAACAGGGTCTCAAATTTAGAAAACCAACTTATGCTTGCTTAAGGGGAAAGGTGAGTTGGGGTGCTGCATAAAACCAGAGATTGAAATGAGCACAGATAAAGTTCCTTAAGCCAAATATGGAATAGACAAGAGCTACTCCTTGCTCAACGAAATGGACTCAACACCCCATATTAAACGCCTAAGAATGTACTTGACTAGTAAGTATCTTAAAACCTATGGATTGCTATGTCTCCAAAAGAGAATCAAGCGTGTGTACAGGGGCATAAACGCAGCAGTGATAGGATTGGAGAGGTTCGGTGAGCAAATGAAGACCCTTTGAAGTCATATTGCATGGTACCCATTCCACGGGTTTCAACTACCCAGGTTTAAGGTATTCTTCCTTCAGCTAAAACATGCATGTGGAACCCAGAGTATGATCAACCGTGTGAACGGGAGACGTGTACAAATATGTCTCAGTTTTCCTCCCCTGGTACTCGAGTGCAACATTCCAGACGCTTTACTAACACTCTCCCCACTTGGAGAGTCAGCGCCTTTAAGCTCCTGTTTGGCCCAGTTTGCAATTTCTGCGGAAGATGAACAGGAATAGGGAGAACCAATGAGAGACTAGCTGGAGGTGTCTGGACGGGCAAATTTAACTCTCATTTCCCACCAGGAAGAGGAAATAACCAAAGGCTCAGCGGGCCGTGCCGGAACCAGATTAGGGCCTGAAGCCATCCTGCGGTGTTGCGGCCAGCTCACAAGAAAGCGAGTTGAAGAAAGGAGCTCAGGGGCACTGTAATTCACAAACCTGCAGAGTTATAAATGACAGCTATCGTCCAAAAATATACTGAAGTAAGGCTGCCAAGAGGACTTGAAAGCGGGGCAGAATTGCAGGAAACCGATTTCAGGAGGTAGACTGGAATTGCATTGAAAGCATAGGAAAAGAGGCAGAACGTCCACAATGATGCACTTGGCCAAAAAGGGCGTATGCGTTTTTTCCTGAATATATTCAGGAAAAATCGCATACGCCCTTTTTGGCCAACCAAGCAAACTTGCAAAGGAAATCTGCACTACAATGAAGTCTCACTTCCCCCCGGTCAAAAGGGCCATCTGAAAAAAGTGTAAAATCCAGAAAGGCAGGACAGGCCATGGAGAACTGGGAGCCTTGTTATGCTGATGAGCGGGATGTAAATTGCCAACAGACACTCGGGAGAACTGTATGGTGTTTCCTGAAACATCTAAAAAACAAAGCAACAGAGCCTAGGGCACTTCCACTTATGGTCCTATAGCTTAGGGAAATTAAAATCAAAAAGACACAGCCACCCCAAAGTTTGGGACGCCTCTGTTTACAAGAACCTCGTTTACCGTACAAGTTCAATATCACAGAAAGTGAAAAATGGATAAAGAAGTTGTGGTATTTACTTACAAAGCAATATCACTCAGCAATGAAATCTATGTCATCAGGCCCTTAGCAGCACAATGAGTGGATTCAGGTATGATGATTCTAACTGAAATAAGTCACACAGAAAAAGAAACATCATAAGATATCAGTAATACACGGAATGTAAACCTGGCTACACAGGAACTGAATTACAGAACAGAACAGGGTCTCAAATTTAGAAAAGCAACTTATGCTTGCTTAAGGGGAAAGGTGAGTTGGGGTGCTGCATAAAACCAGAGATTGAAATGAGCACAGATAAAGTTCCTTAAGCCAAATATGGAATAGACAAGAGCTACTCCTTGCTCAATGAAATGGACTCAACACCGCATATTAAACGCCTAAGAATGTACCTGACTAGTAAGTATCTTAAAACCTATGGATTGCTATGTCTCCAAAAGAGAATCAAGCGTGTGTACAGGGGCATAAACGCAGCAGTGATAGGATTGGAGAGGTTCGGTGAGCAAACGAAGACCCTTTGAAGTCATATTGCATGGTACCCATTCCACGGGTTTCAACTACCCAGGTTTAATGTATTCTTCCTTCAGCTAAAACATGCATGTGGAACCCAGAGTATGATCAACCGTGTGAACGGGAGACGTGTTCAAATATGTCTCAGTTTTCCTCCCCTGGTACTCGGGTGCAACATTCCAGACGCTTTACTAACACTCTCCCCACTTGGAGAGTCAGCGCCTTTAAGCTCCTGTTTGGCCCAGTTTGCAATTTCTGCGGAAGATGAACAGGAATAGGGAGAAGCAATGAGAGACTAGCTGGAGGTGTCTGGACGGGCCAATTTAACTCTCTTTTCCCACCAGGAAGAGGAAATAACCAAAGGCTCAGCGTGCCGTGCCGGAACCAGATTAGGGCCTGAAGCCATCCTGCGGTGTTGCGGCCAGCTCACAAGAAAGCGAGTTGAAGAAAGGAGCTCAGGGGCACTGTAATTCACAAACCTGCAGAGTTATAAATGACAGCTATCGTCCAAAAATATACTGAAGTAAGTCTGCCAAGAGGACTTGAAAGCGGGGCAGAATTGCAGGAAACCGATTTCAGGAGGTAGACTGGAATTGCATTGAAAGCATAGGAAAAGAGGCAGAACGTCCACAATGATGCACTTGGCCAAAAAGGGCGTATGCGTATTTTCCTGAATATATTCAGGAAAAAACGCATACGCACTTTTTGGCCAACCAAGCAAACTTGCAAAGGAAATCTGCACTACAATGAAGTCTCACTTCCCCCCGGTCAAAAGGGACATCTGAAAAAAGTGTAAAATCCAGAAAGGCAGGACAGGCCATGGAGAACTGGGAGCCTTGTTATGCTGATGGGCGGGATGTAAACTGCCAACATCCACTCCGGAGAAGTGTATGGTGTTTCCTGAAACATGTAAAAAACAAAGCAACAGAGCCTAGGGCACTTCCACTTATGGTCCTATAGCTTAGGGAAATTAAAATCAAAAAGACACAGCCACCCCAAAGTTTGGGACGCCTCTGTTTACAAGAACCTCGTTTACCGTACAAGTTCAATATCACAGAAAGTGAAAAATGGATAAAGAACTTGTGGTACTTACGTACAATGCAGTATCACTCAGCAATGAAATCTATGTCATCAGGCCCGTAGCAGCATAATGAGTGGATTCAGGTACTATGATTCTAACTGAAATAAGTCACACAGAAAAAGAAACATCATAAGATATCACTAATACACGGAATGTAAACTTGGCTACACAGGAACAGAAATCCAAAACAGAACAGGGTCTCAAATTTAGAAAACCAACTTATGCTTGCTTAAGGGGAAAGGTGAGTTGGGGTGCTGCATAAAACCAGAGATTGAAATGAGCACAGATAAAGTTCCTTAAGCCAAATATAGAATAGACAAGAGCTACTCCTTGCTCAACGAAATGGACTCAACACCCCATATTAAACGCTTAAGAATGTACCTGACTAGTAAGTATCTTAAAACCTATGGATTGCTATGTCTCCAAAAGAGAATCAAGCATGTGTACAGGGGCATAAACGCAGCAGTGATAGGATTGGAGAGGTTCGGTGAGCAAATGAAGACCCTTTGAAGTCATATTGCATGGTACCCATTCCACGGGTTTCAACTACCCAGGTTTAAGGTATTCTTCCTTCAGCTAAAACATGCATGTGGAACCCAGAGTATGATCAACCGTGTGAACGGGAGACGTGTACAAATATGTCTCAGTTTTCCTCCCCTGGTACTCGAGTGCAACATTCCAGACGCTTTACTAACACTCTCCCCACTTGGAGAGTCAGCGCCTTTAAGCTCCTGTTTGGCCCAGTTTGCAATTTCTGCGGAAGATGAACAGGAATAGGGAGAACCAATGAGAGACTAGCTGGAGGTGTCTGGACGGGCAAATTTAACTCTCATTTCCCACCAGGAAGAGGAAATAACCAAAGGCTCAGCGGGCCGTGCCGGAACCAGATTAGGGCCTCAAGCCATCCTGCGGTTTTGCGGCCAGCTCAAAAGAAAGCGAGTTGAAGAAAGGAGCTCAGGGGCACTGTAATTCACAAACCTGCAGAGTTATAAATGACAGCTATCGTCCAAAAATATACTGAAGTAAGTCTGCCAAGAGGACTTGAAAGCGGGGCAGAATTGCAGGAAACCGATGTCAGGAGGTAGACTGGAATTGCATTGAAAGCATAGGAAAAGAGGCAGAACGTCCACAGTGATGCACTTGGCCAAAAATGGTGTATGCGTTTTTTTCTGAATATATTCAGGAAAAAACGCATACGCCCTTTTTGGCCAACCAAGCAAGATTGCAAAGGAAATCTGCACTACAATGAAGTCTCACTTCCCCCCGGTCAAAAGGGCCATCTGAAAAAAGTGTAAAATCCAGAAAGGCAGGACAGGCCATGGAGAACTGGGAGCCTTGTTATGCTGATGGGCGGGATGTAAATTGCCAACAGACACTCGGGAGAAGTGTATGGTGTTTCCTGAAACATCTAAAAAACAAAGCAACAGAGCCTAGGGCACTTCCACTTATGGTCCTATAGCTTAGGGAAATTAAAATCAAAAAGACACAGCCACCCCAAAATTTGGGACGCCTCTGTTTACAAGAACCTCGTTTACCGTACAAGTTCAATATCACAGAAAGTGAAAAATGGATAAAAAATTTGTGGTACTTACGTACAATGCAGTATCACTCAGCAATGAAATCTATGTCATCAGGCCCGTAGCAGCCTAATGAGTGGATTCAGGTACGATGATTCTAACTGAAATAAGTCACACAGAAAAAGAAACATCATAAGATATCACTAATACACCGAATGTACACTTGGCTACACAGGAACTGAAATCCAAAACAGAACAGGGTCTCAAATTTAGAAAACCAACTTATGCTTGCTTAAGGGGAAAGGTGAGTTGGGGTGCTGCATAAAACCAGAGATTGAAATGAGCACAGATAAAGTTCCTTAAGCCAAATATGGAATAGACAAGAGCTACTCCTTGCTCAACGAAATGGACTCAACACCCCATATTAAACGCTTAAGAATGTACCTGACTAGTATCTTAAAACCTATGGATTGCTATGTCTCCAAAAGAGAATCAAGCATGTGTACAGGGGCATAAACGCAGCAGTGATAGGATTGGAGACGTTCGGTGAGCAAATGAAGACCCTTTGAAGTCATATTGCATGGTACCCATTCCACGGGTTTCAACTACCCAGGTTTAAGGTATTCTTCCTTCAGCTAAAACATGCATGTGGAACCCAGAGTATGATCAACCGTGTGAACGGGAGACGTGTTCAAATATGTCTCAGTTTTCCTCCCCTGGTACTCGAGTGCAACATTCCAGACGCTTTACTAACACTCTCCCCACTTGGAGAGTCAGCGCCTTTAAGCTCCTGTTTGGCCCAGTTTGCAATTTCTGCGGAAGATGAACAGGAATAGGGAGAACCAATGAGAGACTAGCTGGAGGTGTCTGGACGGGCAAATTTAACTCTCATTTCCCACCAGGAAGAGGAAATAACCAAAGGCTCAGCGTGCCGTGCCGGAACCAGATTAGGGCCTGAAGCCATCCTGCGGTGTTGCGGCCAGCTCACAAGAAAGCGAGTTGAAGAAAGGAGCTCAGGGGCACTGTAATTCACAAACCTGCAGAGTTATAAATGACAGCTATCGTCCAAAAATATACTGAAGTAAGGCTGCCAAGAGGACTTGAAAGTGGGGCAGAATTGCAGGAAACCGATTTCAGGAGGTAGACTGGAATTGCATTGAAAGCATAGGAAAAGAGGCAGAACGTCCACAATGATGCACTTGGCCAAAAAGGGCGTATGCGTTTTTTCCTGAATATATTCAGGAAAAATCGCATACGCCCTTTTTGGCCAACCAAGCAAACTTGCAAAGGAAATCTGCACTACAATGAAGTCTCACTTCCCCCCGGTCAAAAGGGCCATCTGAAAAAATGTAAAATCCAGAAAGGCAGGACAGGCCATGGAGAACTGGGAGACTTGTTATGCTGATGGGCGGGATGTAAATTGCCAACACACACTCGGGAGAAGTGTATGGTGTTTCCTGAAACATCTAAAAAACAAAGCAACAGAGCCTAGGGCACTTCCACTTATGGTCCTATAGCTTAGGGAAATTAAAATCAAAAAGACACAGACACCCCAAAATTTGGGACGCCTCTGTTTACAAGAACCTCGTTTACCGTACAAGTTCAATATCACAGAAAGTGAAAAATGGATAAAGAACTTGTGGTACTTACGTACAATGCAGTATCACTCAGCAATGAAATCTATGTCATCAGGCCCGTAGCAGCCTAATGAGTGGATTCAGGTACGATGATTCTTACTGAAATAAGTCACACAGAAAAAGAAACATCATAAGATATCACTAATACACGGAATGTAAACTTGGCTACACAGGAACTGAATTCCAAAACAGAACAGGGTCTCAAATTTAGAAAACCAACTTATGCTTGCTTAAGGGGAAAGGTGAGTTAGGGTGCTGCATAAAACCAGAGATTGAAATGAGCACAGATAAAGTTCCTTAAGCCAAATATGGAATAGACAAGAGCTACTCCTTGCTCAACGAAATGGACTCAACTCCCCATATTAAACGCCTAAGAATGTACTTGACTAGTAAGTATCTTAAAACCTATGGATTGCTATGTCTCCAAAAGGGAATCAAGCGTGTGTACAGGGGCATAAACGCAACAGTGATAGGATTGGAGAGGTTCGGTGAGCAAATGAAGACCCTTTGAAGTCATATTGCATGGTACCCATTCCACGGGTTTCAACTACCCAGGTTTAAGGTATTCTTCCTTCAGCTAAAACATGCATGTGGAACCCAGAGTATGATCAACCGTGTGAACGGGAGACGTGTTCAAATATGTCTCAGATTTCCTCCCCTGGTACTCGGGTGCAACATTCCAGACGCTTTACTAACACTCTCCCCACTTGGAGAGTCAACGCCTTTAACCTCCTGTTTGGCCCAGTTTGCAATTTCTGCGGAAGATGAACAGGAATAGGGAGAACCAATGAGAGACTAGCTGGAGGTTTCTGGACGGGCAAATTTAACTCTCATTTCCCACCAGGAAGAGGAATTAACCAAAGGCTCAGCGTGCCGTGCCGGAACCAGATTAGGGCCTGAAGCCATCCTGCGGTGTTGCGGCCAGCTCACAAGAAAGCGAGTTGAAGAAAGGAGCTCAGGGGCACTGTAATTCACAAACCTGCAGAGTTATAAATGACAGCTATCGTCCAAAAATATACTGAAGTAAGGCTGCCAAGAGGACTTGAAAGCGGGGCAGAATTGCAGGAAACCGATTTCAGGAGGTAGACTGGAATTGCATTGAAAGCATAGGAAAAGAGGCAGAGCGTCCACAATGATGCACTTGGCCAAAAAGGGCGTATGCGTTTTTTCCTGAATATATTCAGGAAAAAACGCATACGCCCTTTTTGGCCAACCAAGCAAGCTTGCAAAGGAAATCTGCACTACAATGAAGTCTCACTCCCCCCCGGTCAAAAGGGCCATCTGAAAAAAGTGTAAAATCCAGAAAGGCAGGACAGGCCATGGAGAACTGGGAGCCTTGTTATGCTGATGGGCGGGATGTAAATTGCCAACAGACACTCGGGAGAAGTGTATGGTGTTTCCTGAAACATGTAAAAAACAAAGAAACAGAGCCTAGGGCACTTCCACTTATGGTCCTATAGCTTAGGGAAATTAAAATCAAAAAGACACAGCCACCCCAAAGTTTGGGACGCCTCTGTTTACAAGAACCTCGTTTACCGTACAAGTTCAACATCACAGAAAGTGAAAAATGGATAAAGAACTTGTGGTACTTACGTACAATGCAGTATCACTCAGCAATGAAATCTACGTCATCAGGCCCGTAGCAGCATAATGAGTGGATTCAGGTACTATGATTCTAACTGAAATAAGTCACACAGAAAAAGAAACATCATAAGATATCACTAATACACGGAATGTAAACTTGGCTACACAGGAACTGAAATCCAAAACAGAACAGGGTCTCAAATTTAGAAAACCAACTTATGCTTGCTTAAGGGGAAAGGTGAGTTGGGGTGCTGCATAAAACCAGAGATTGAAATGAGCACAGATAAAGTTCCTTAAGCCAAATATGGAATAGACAAGAGCTACTCCTTGCTCAACGAAATGGACTCAACACCCCATATTAAACGCTTAAGAATGTACCTGACTAGTAAGTATCTTAAAACCTATGGATTGCTATGTCTCCAAAAGAGAATCAAGCATTTGTACAGGGGCATAAACGCAGCAGTGATAGGATTGGAGAGGTTCGGTGAGCAAATGAAGACCCTTTGAAGTCATATTGCATGGTACCCATTCCACGGGTTTCAACTACCCAGGTTTAAGGTATTCTTCCTTCAGCTAAAACATGCATGTGGAACCCAGAGTATGATCATCCGTGTGAACGGGAGACGTGTTCAAATATGTCTCAGTTTTCCTCCCCTGGTACTCGAGTGCAACATTCCAGACGCTTTACTAACACTCTCCCCACTTGGAGAGTCAGCGCCTTTAAGCTCCTGTTTGGCCCAGTTTGCAATTTCTGCGGAAGATGAACAGGAATAGGGAGAACCAATGAGAGACTAGCTGGAGGTGTCTGGACGGGCAAATTTAACTCTCATTTCCCACCAGGAAGAGGAAATAACCAAAGGCTCAGCGGGCCGTGCCGGAACCAGATTAGGGCCTGAAGCCATCCTGCGGTGTTGCGGCCAGCTCAAAAGAAAGCGAGTTGAAGAAAGGAGCTCAGGGTCACTGTAATTCACAAACCTGCAGAGTTATAAATGACAGCTATCGTTCAAAAATATACTGAAGTAAGTCTGCCAAGAGGACTTGAAAGCGGGGCAGAATTGCAGGAAACCGATGTCAGGAGGTAGACTGGAATTGCATTGAAAGCATAGGAAAAGAGGCAGAACGTCCACAGTGATGCACTTGGCCAAAAATGGTGTATGCGTTTTTTTCTGAATATATTCAGGAAAAAACGCATACGCCCTTTTTGGCCAACCAAGCAAGCTTGCAAAGGAAATCTGCACTACAATGAAGTCTCACTTCCCCCCGGTCAAAAGGGCCATCTGAAAAAAGTGTAAAATCCAGAAAGGCAGGACAGGCCATGGAGAACTGGGAGCCTTGTTATGCTGATGGGCGGGATGTAAATTGCCAACAGACACTCGGGAGAAGTGTATGCTGTTTCCTGAAACATCTAAGAAACAAAGCAACAGAGCCTAGGGCACTTCCACTTATGGTCCTATAGCTTAGGGAAATTAAAATCAAAAAGACACAGCCACCCCAAAATTTGGGACGCCTCTGTTTTCAAGAACCTCGTTTACCGTACAAGTTCAATATCACAGAAAGTGAAAAATGGATAAAGAACTTGTGGTACTTACGTACAATGCAGTATCACTCAGCAATGAAATCTATGTCATCAGGCCCGTAGCAGCCTAATGAGTGGATTCAGGTACGATGATTCTAACTGAAATAAGTCACACAGAAAAAGAAACATCATAAGATATCACTAATACACGGAATGTAAACTTGGCTACACAGGAACTGAAATCCAAAACAGAACAGGGTCTCAAATTTAGAAAACCAACTTATGCTTGCTTAAGGGGAAAGGTGAGTTGGGGTGCTGCATAAAACCAGAGATTGAAATGAGCACAGATAAAGTTCCTTAAGCCAAATATGGAATAGACAAGAGCTACTCCTTGCTCAACGAAATGGACTCAACACCCCATATTAAACGCTTAAGAATGTACCTGACTAGTAAGTATCTTAAAACCTATGGATTGCTATGTCTCCAAAAGAGAATCAAGCATGTGTACAGGGGCATAAACGCAGCAGTGATAGGATTGGAGAGGTTCGGTGAGCAAATGAAGACCCTTTGAAGTCATATTGCATGGTACCCATTCCACGGGTTTCAACTACCCAGGTTTAAGGTATTCTTCCTTCAGCTAAAACATGCATGTGGAACCCAGAGTATGATCAACCGTGTGAACGGGAGACGTGTTCAAATATGTCTCAGTTTTCCTCCCCTGGTACTCGAGTGCAACATTCCAGACGCTTTACTAACACTCTCCCCACTTGGAGAGTCAGCGCCTTTAAGCTCCTGTTTGGCCCAGTTTGCAATTTCTGCGGAAGATGAACAGGAATAGGGAGAACCAATGAGAGACTAGCTGGAGGTGTCTGGACGGGCAAATTTAACTCTCATTTCCCACCAGGAAGAGGAAATAACCAAAGGCTCAGCGTGCCGTGCCGGAACCAGATTAGGGCCTGAAGCCATCCTGCGGTGTTGCGGCCAGGTCACAAGAAAGCGAGTTGAAGAAAGGAGCTCAGGGGCACTGTAATTCACAAACCTGCAGAGTTATAAATGACAGCTATCGTCCAAAAATATACTGAAGTAAGGCTGCCAAGAGGACTTGAAAGCGGGGCAGAATTGCAGGAAACCGATTTCAGGAGGTAGACTGGAATTGCATTGAAAGCATAGGAAAAGAGGCAGAATGTCCACAATGATGCACTTGGCCAAAAAGGGCGTATGCGTTTTTTCCTGAATATATTCAGGAAAAATCGCATACGCCCTTTTTGGCCAACCAAGCAAACTTGCAAAGGAAATCTGCACTACAATGAAGTCTCACTTCCCCCCGGTCAAAAGGGCCATCTGAAAAAAGTGTAAAATCCAGAAAGGCAGGACAGGCCATGGAGAACTGGGAGCCTTGTTATGCTGATGGGCGGGATGTAAATTGCCAACAGACACTCAGGAGAAGTGTATGGTGTTTCCTGAAACATCTAAAAAACAAAGCAACAGAGCCTAGGGCACTTCCACTTATGGTCCTATAGCTTAGGGAAATTAAAATCAAAAAGACACAGCCACCCCAAAGTTTGGGACGCCTCTGTTTACAAGAACCTCGTTTACCGTACAAGTTCAATATCACAGAAAGTGAAAAATGGATAAAGAACTTGTGGTACATACGTACAATGCAGTATCACTCAGCAATGAAATCTATGTCATCAGGTCCGTAGCAGCATAATGAGTGGATTCAGGTACGATGATTCTAACTGAAATAAGTCACACAGAAAAAGAAACATCATAAGATATCACTAATACACGGAATGTAAACTTGGCTACACAGGAACTGAATTCCAAAACAGAACAGGGTCTCAAATTTAGAAAACCAACTTATGCTTGCTTAAGGGGAAAGGTGAGTTGGGGTGCTGCATAAAACCAGAGATTGAAATGAGCACAGATAAAGTTCCTTAAGCCAAATATGGAATAGACAAGAGCTACTCCTTGCTCAACGAAATGGACTCAACACCCCATATTAAACGCCTAAGAATGTACTTGACTAGTAAGTATCTTAAAACCTATGGATTGCTATGTCTCCAAAAGAGAATCAAGCGTGTGTACAGGGGCATAAACGCAGCAGTGATAGGATTGGAGAGGTTCGGTGAGCAAATGAAGACCCTTTGAAGTCATATTGCATGGTACCCATTCCACGGGTTTCAACTACCCATGTTTAAGGTATTCTTCCTTCAGCTAAAACATGCATGTGGAACCCAGAGTATGATCAACCGTGTGAACGGGAGACGTGTTCAAATATGTCTCAGTTTTCCTCCCCTGGTACTCGGGTGCAACATTCCAGACGCTTTACTAACACTCTCCCCACTTGGAGAGTCAGCGCCTTTAACCTCCTGTTTGGCCCAGTTTGCAATTTCTGCGGAAGATGAACAGGAATAGGGAGAACCAATGAGAGACTAGCTGGAGGTGTCTGGACGGGCAAATTTAACTCTCATTTCCCACCAGGAAGAGGAAATAACCAAAGGCTCAGCGTGCCGTGCCGGAACCAGATTAGGGCCTGAAGCCATCCTGCGGTGTTGCGTCCAGGTCACAAGAAAGCGAGTTGAAGAAAGGAGCTCAGGGGCACTGTAATTCACAAACCTGCAGAGTTATAAATGACAGCTATCGTCCAAAAATATACTGAAGTAAGGCTGCCAAGAGGACTTGAAAGTGGGGCAGAATTGCAGGAAACCGATTTCAGGAGGTAGACTGGAATTGCATTGAAAGCATAGGAAAAGAGGCAGAACGTCCACAATGATGCACTTGGCCAAAAAGGGCGTATGCGTTTTTTCCTGAATATATTCAGGAAAAAACGCATACGCCCTTTTTGGCCAACCAAGCAAACTTGCAAAGGAAATCTGCACTACAATGAAGTCTCACTTCCCCCCGGTCAAAAGGGCCATCTGAAAAAAGTGTAAAATCCAGAAAGGCAGGACAGGCCATGGAGAACTGGGAGCCTTGTTATGCTGATGAGCGGGATGTAAATTGCCAACAGACACTCGGGAGAACTGTATGGTGTTTCCTGAAACATCTAAAAAACAAAGCAACAGAGCCTAGGGCACTTCCACTTATGGTCCTATAGCTTAGGGAAATTAAAATCAAAAAGACACAGCCACCCCAAAGTTTGGGACGCCTCTGTTTACAAGAACCTCGTTTACCGTACAAGTTCCATATCACAGAAAGTGAAAAATGGATAAAGAAGTTGTGGTATTTACTTACAAAGCAATATCACTCAGCAATGAAATCTATGTCATCAGGCCCTTAGCAGCACAATGAGTGGATTCAGGTATGATGATTCTAACTGAAATAAGTCACACAGAAAAAGAAACATCATAAGATATCAGTAATACACGGAATGTAAACCTGGCTACACAGGAACTGAATTACAGAACAGAACAGGGTCTCAAATTTAGAAAAGCAACTTATGCTTGCTTAAGGGGAAAGGTGAGTTGGGGTGCTGCATAAAACCAGAGATTGAAATGAGCACAGATAAAGTTCCTTAAGCCAAATATGGAATAGACAAGAGCTACTCCTTGCTCAATGAAATGGACTCAACACCGCATATTAAACGCCTAAGAATGTACCTGACTAGTAAGTATCTTAAAACCTATGGATTGCTATGTCTCCAAAAGAGAATCAAGCGTGTGTACAGGGGCATAAACGCAGCAGTGATAGGATTGGAGAGGTTCGGTGAGCAAACGAAGACCCTTTGAAGTCATATTGCATGGTACCCATTCCACGGGTTTCAACTACCCAGGTTTAATGTATTCTTCCTTCAGCTAAAACATGCATGTGGAACCCAGAGTATGATCAACCGTGTGAACGGGAGACGTGTTCAAATATGTCTCAGTTTTCCTCCCCTGGTACTCGGGTGCAACATTCCAGACGCTTTACTAACACTCTCCCCACTTGGAGAGTCAGCGCCTTTAACCTCCTGTTTGGCCCAGTTTGCAATTTCTGCGGAAGATGAACAGGAATAGGGAGAAGCAATGAGAGACTAGCTGGAGGTGTCTGGACGGGCCAATTTAACTCTCTTTTCCCACCAGGAAGAGGAAATAACCAAAGGCTCAGCGTGCCGTGCCGGAACCAGATTAGGGCCTGAAGCCATCCTGCGGTGTTGCGGCCAGCTCACAAGAAAGCGAGTTGAAGAAAGGAGCTCAGGGGCACTGTAATTCAAAAACCTGCAGAGTTATAAATGACAGCTATCGTCCAAAAATATACTGAAGTAAGTCTGCCAAGAGGACTTGAAAGCGGGGCAGAATTGCAGGAAACCGATTTCAGGAGGTAGACTGGAATTGCATTGAAAGCATAGGAAAAGAGGCAGAACGTCCACAATGATGCACTTGGCCAAAAAGGGCGTATGCGTTTTTTCCTGAATATATTCAGGAAAAAACGCATACGCACTTTTTGGCCAACCAAGCAAACTTGCAAAGGAAATCTGCACTACAATGAAGTCTCACTTCCCCCCGGTCAAAAGGGACATCTGAAAAAAGTGTAAAATCCAGAAAGGCAGGACAGGCCATGGAGAACTGGGAGCCTTGTTATGCTGATGGGCGGGATGTAAACTGCCAACATCCACTCCGGAGAAGTGTATGGTGTTTCCTGAAACATGTAAAAAACAAAGCAACAGAGCCTAGGGCATTTCCACTTATGGTCCTATAGCTTAGGGAAATTAAAATCAAAAAGACACAGCCACCCCAAAGTTTGGGACGCCTCTGTTTACAAGAACCTCGTTTACCGTACAAGTTCAATATCACAGAAAGTGAAAAATGGATAAAGAACTTGTGGTACTTACGTACAATGCAGTATCACTCAGCAATGAAATCTATGTCATCAGGCCCGTAGCAGCATAATGAGTGGATTCAGGTACTATGATTCTAACTGAAATAAGTCACACAGAAAAAGAAACATCATAAGATATCACTAATACACGGAATGTAAACTTGGCTACACAGGAACAGAAATCCAAAACAGAACAGGGTCTCAAATTTAGAAAACCAACTTATGCTTGCTTAAGGGGAAAGGTGAGTTGGGGTGCTGCATAAAACCAGAGATTGAAATGAGCACAGATAAAGTTCCTTAAGCCAAATATAGAATAGACAAGAGCTACTCCTTGCTCAACGAAATGGACTCAACACCCCATATTAAACGCTTAAGAATGTACCTGACTAGTAAGTATCTTAAAACCTATGGATTGCTATGTCTCCAAAAGAGAATCAAGCATGTGTACAGGGGCATAAACGCAGCAGTGATAGGATTGGAGAGGTTCGGTGAGCAAATGAAGACCCTTTGAAGTCATATTGCATGGTACCCATTCCACGGGTTTCAACTACCCAGGTTTAAGGTATTCTTCCTTCAGCTAAAACATGCATGTGGAACCCAGAGTATGATCAACCGTGTGAACGGGAGACGTGTACAAATATGTCTCAGTTTTCCTCCCCTGGTACTCGAGTGCAACATTCCAGACGCTTTACTAACACTCTCCCCACTTGGAGAGTCAGCGCCTTTAAGCTCCTGTTTGGCCCAGTTTGCAATTTCTGCGGAAGATGAACAGGAATAGGGAGAACCAATGAGAGACTAGCTGGAGGTGTCTGGACGGGCAAATTTAACTCTCATTTCCCACCAGGAAGAGGAAATAACCAAAGGCTCAGCGGGCCGTGCCGGAACCAGATTAGGGCCTGAAGCCATCCTGCGGTGTTGCGGCCAGCTCAAAAGAAAGCGAGTTGAAGAAAGGAGCTCAGGGGCACTGTAATTCACAAACCTGCAGAGTTATAAATGACAGCTATCGTCCAAAAATATACTGAAGTAAGTCTGCCAAGAGGACTTGAAAGCGGGGCAGAATTGCAGGAAACCGATGTCAGGAGGTAGACTGGAATTGCATTGAAAGCATAGGAAAAGAGGCAGAACGTCCACAGTGATGCACTTGGCCAAAAATGGTGTATGCGTTTTTTTCTGAATATATTCAGGAAAAAACGCATACGCCCTTTTTGGCCAACCAAGCAAGCTTGCAAAGGAAATCTGCACTACAATGAAGTCTCACTTCCCCCCGGTCAAAAGGGCCATCTGAAAAAAGTGTAAAATCCAGAAAGGCAGGACAGGCCATGGAGAACTGGGAGCCTTGTTATGCTGATGGGCGGGATGTAAATTGCCAACAGACACTCGGGAGAAGTGTATGGTGTTTCCTGAAACATCTAAAAAACAAAGCAACAGAGCCTAGGGCACTTCCACTTATGGTCCTATAGCTTAGGGAAATTAAAATCAAAAAGACACAGCCACCCCAAAATTTGGGACGCCTCTGTTTACAAGAACCTCGTTTACCGTACAAGTTCAATATCACAGAAAGTGAAAAATGGATAAAAAACTTGTGGTACTTACGTACAATGCAGTATCACTCAGCAATGAAATCTATGTCATCAGGCCCGTAGCAGCCTAATGAGTGGATTCAGGTACGATGATTCTAACTGAAATAAGTCACACAGAAAAAGAAACATCATAAGATATCACTAATACACCGAATGTAAACTTGGCTACACAGGAACTGAAATCCAAAACAGAACAGGGTCTGAAATTTAGAAAACCAACTTATGCTTGCTTAAGGGGAAAGGTGAGTTGGGGTGCTGCATAAAACCAGAGATTGAAATGAGCACAGATAAAGTTCCTTAAGCCAAATATGGAATAGACAAGAGCTACTCCTTGCTCAACGAAATGGACTCAACACCCCATATTAAACGCTTAAGAATGTACCTGACTAGTATCTTAAAACCTATGGATTGCTATGTCTCCAAAAGAGAATCAAGCATGTGTACAGGGGCATAAACGCAGCAGTGATAGGATTGGAGACGTTCGGTGAGCAAATGAAGACCCTTTGAAGTCATATTGCATGGTACCCATTCCACGGGTTTCAACTACCCAGGTTTAAGGTATTCTTCCTTCAGCTAAAACATGCATGTGGAACCCAGAGTATGATCAACCGTGTGAACGGGAGACGTGTTCAAATATGTCTCAGTTTTCCTCCCCTGGTACTCGAGTGCAACATTCCAGATGCTTTACTAACACGCTCCCCACTTGGAGAGTCAGCGCCTTTAAGTTCCTGTTTGGCCCAGTTTGCAATTTCTGAGGAAGATGAACAGGAATAGGGAGAACCAATGAGAGACTAGCTGGAGGTGTCTGGACGGGCAAATTTAACTCTCATTTCCCACCAGGAAGAGGAAATAACCAAAGGCTCAGCGTGCCGTGCCGGAACCAGATTAGGGCCTGAAGCCATCCTGCGGTGTTGCGGCCAGCTCACAAGAAAGCGAGTTGAAGAAAGGAGCTCAGGGGCACTGTAATTCACAAACCTGCAGAGTTATAAATGACAGCTATCGTCCAAAAATATACTGAAGTAAGGCTGCCAAGAGGACTTGAAAGCGGGGCAGAATTGCAGGAAACCGATTTCAGGAGGTAGACTGGAATTGCATTGAAAGCATAGGAAAAGAGGCAGAACGTCCACAATGATGCACTTGGCCAAAAAGGGCGTATGCGTTTTTTCCTGAATATATTCAGGAAAAATCGCATACGCCCTTTTTGGCCAACCAAGCAAACTTGCAAAGGAAATCTGCACTACAATGAAGTCTCACTTCCCCCCGGTCAAAAGGGCCATCTGAAAAAATGTAAAATCCAGAAAGGCAGGACAGGCCATGGAGAACTGGGAGCCTTGTTATGATGATGGGCGGGATGTAAATTGCCAACAGACACTCGGGAGAAGTGTATGGTGTTTCCTGAAACATCTAAAAAACAAAGCAACAGAGCCTAGGGCACTTCCACTTATGGTCCTATAGCTTAGGGAAATTAAAATCAAAAAGACACAGCCACCCCAAAGTTTGGGACGCCTCTGTTTACAAGAACCTCGTTTACCGTACAAGTTCAATATCACAGAAAGTGAAAAATGGATAAAGAACTTGTGGTACTTACGTACAATGCAGTATCACTCAGCAATGAAATCTATGTCATCAGGCCCGTAGCAGCATAATGAGTGGATTCAGGTACGATGATTCTAACTGAAATAAGTCACACAGAAAAAGAAACATCATAAGATATCACTAATACACGGAATGTAAACTTGGCTACACAGGAACTGAAATCCAAAACAGAACAGGGTCTCAAATTTAGAAAACCAACTTATGCTTGCTTAAGGGGAAAGGTGAGTTGGGGTGCTGCATAAAACCAGAGATTGAAATGAGAACAGATAAAGTTCCTTAAGCCAAATATGGAATAGACAAGAGCTACTCCTTGCTCAACGAAATGGACTCAACACCCCATATTAAACGCTTAAGAATGTACCTGACTAGTAAGTATCTTAAAACCTATGGATTGCTATGTCTCCAAAAGAGAATCAAGCATGTGTACAGGGGCATAAACGCAGCAGTGATAGGATTGGAGAGGTTCGGTGAGCAAATGAAGACCCTTTGAAGTCATATTGCATGGTACCCATTCCACGGGTTTCAACTACCCAGGTTTAAGGTATTCTTCCTTCAGCTAAAACATGCATGTGGAACCCAGAGTATGATCAACCATGTGAACGGGAGACGTGTTCAAATATGTCTCAGTTTTCCTCCCCTGGTACTCGAGTGCAACATTCCAGACGCTTTACTAACACTCTCCCCACTTGGAGAGTCAGCGCCTTTAAGCTCCTGTTTGGCCCAGTTTGCAATTTCTGCGGAAGATGAACAGGAATAGGGAGAACCAATGAGAGACTAGCTGGAGGTGTCTGGACGGGCAAATTTAACTCTCATTTCCCACCAGGAAGAGGAAATAACCAAAGGCTCAGCGTGCCATGCCGGAACCAGATTAGGGCCTGAAGCCATCCTGCGGTGTTGCGGCCAGCTCAAAAGAAAGCGAGTTGAAGAAAGGAGCTCAGGGGCACTGTAATTCACAAACCTGCAGAGTTATAAATGACAGCTATCGTCCAAAAATATACTGAAGTAAGGCTGCCAAGAGGACTTGAAAACGGGGCAGAATTGCAGGAAACCGATGTCAGGAGGTAGACTGGAATTGCATTGAAAGCATAGGAAAAGAGGCAGAAAGTCCACAGTGATGCACTTGGCCAAAAATGGTGTATGCGTTTTTTTCTGAATATATTCAGGAAAAAACGCATACGCCCTTTTTGGCCAACCAAGCAAGCTTGCAAAGGAAATCTGCACTACAATGAAGTCTCACTTCCCCCCGGTCAAAAGGGCCTTCTGAAAAAAGTGTAAAATCCAGAAAGGCAGGACAGGCCATGGAGAACTGGGAGCCTTGTTATGCTGATGGGCGGGATGTAAATTTCCAACAGACACTCGGGAGAAGTGTATGGTGTTTCCTGAAACATCTAAAAAACAAAGCAACAGAGCCTAGGGCACTTCCACTTATGGTCCTATAGCTTAGGGAAATTAAAATCAAAAAGACACAGCCACCCCAAAATTTGGGACGCCTCTGTTTACAAGAACCTCTTTTACAGTACAAGTTCAAAATCGCAGAAAGTGACAAATGGATAAAGAAGTTGTGGTATTTACTTACAAAGCAATATCACTCAGCAATGAAATCTATGTCATCAGGCCCTTAGCAGCACAATGAGTGGATTCAGGTATGATGATTCTAACTGAAATAAGTCACACAGAAAAAGAAACATCATAAGATATCAGTAATACACGGAATGTAAACCTGGCTACACAGGAACTGAATTACAGAACAGAACAGGGTCTCAAATTTAGAAAAGCAACTTATGCTTGCTTAAGGGGAAAGGTGAGTTGGGGTGCTGCATAAAACCAGAGATTGAAATGAGCACAGATAAAGTTCCTTAAGCCAAATATGGAATAGACAAGAGCTACTCCTTGCTCAACGAAATGGACTCAACACCGCATAATAAACGCCTAAGAATGTACCTGACTAGTAAGTATCTTAAAACCTATGGATTGCTAAGTCTCCAAAAGAGAATCAAGCATGTGGACTGGGGCATAAACGCAGCAGTGATAGGATTGGAGAGGTTCGGTGAGCAAATGAAGACCCTTTGAAGTCATATTGCATGGTACCCATTCCACGGGTTTCAACTACCAAGGTTTAAGTTATTCTTCCTTCAGCTAAAACATGCATGTGGAACCCAGAGTATGATCAAACGTGTGAACGGGA
Organism: Grampus griseus; assembly: GCF_964374135.1. Lineage (NCBI taxonomy): Eukaryota > Metazoa > Chordata > Mammalia > Artiodactyla > Delphinidae > Grampus > Grampus griseus. The sequence continues at coordinate 122,497 of NW_028133048.1, forward strand.
GACGTGTTCAAATATGTCTCAGTTTTCCTCCCCTGGTACTCGGGTGCAACATTCCAGACGCTTTACTAACACTCTCCCCACTTGGAGAATCAGCGCCTTTAACCTCCTGTTTGGCCCAGTTTGCAATTTCTGCGGAAGATGAACAGGAATAGGGAGAACCAATGAGAGACTAGCTGGAGGTGTCTGGACGGGCTAATTTAACTCTCATTTCCCACCAGGAAGAGGAAATAACCAAAGGCTCAGCGTGCCGTGCCAGAACCAGATTAGGGCCTGAAGCCATCCTGCGGTGTTGCGGCCAGGTCACAAGAAAGCGAGTTGAAGAAAGGAGCTCAGGGGCACTGCAATTCACAAACCTGCAGAGTTATAAATGACAGCTATCGTCCAAAAATATACTGAAGTAAGGCTGCCAAGAGGACTTGAAAGCGGGGCAGAATTGCAGGAAACCGATTTCAGGAGGTAGACTGGAATTGCATTGAAAGCATAGGAAAAGAGGCAGAACGTCCACAATGATGCACTTGGCCAAAAAGGGCATATGCGTTTTTTCCTGAATATATTCAGGAAAAAACGCATATGCCCTTTTTGGCCAACCAAGCAAACTTGCAAAGGAAATCTGCACTACAATGAAGTCTCACTTCCCCCCGGTCAAAAGGGCCATCTGAAAAAAGTGTAAAATCCAGAAAGGCAGGACAGGCCATGGAGAACTGGGAGCCTTGTTATGTTGATGGGCGGGATGTAAATTGCCAACAGCCACTCTGGAGAAGTGTATGGTGTTTCCTGAAACATCTAAAAAACAAAGCAACAGAGCCTAGGGCACTTCCACTTATGGTCCTATAGCTTAGGGAAATTAAAATCAAAAAGACACAGCCACCCCAAAGTTTGGGACGCCTCTGTTTACAAGAACCTCGTTTACCGTACAAGTTCAATATCACAGAAAGTGAAAAATGGATAAAGAATTTGTGGTACTTACGTACAATGCAGTATCACTCAGCAATGAAATCTATTTCATCAGGCCCGTAGCAGCATAATGAGTGGATTCAGGTACGATGATTCTAACTGAAATAAGTCACACAGAAAAAGAAACATCATAAGATATCACTAATACACGGAATGTAAACTTGGCTACACATGAACTGAATTACAGAACAGAACAGGGTCTCAAATTTAGAAAACCAACTTATGCTTGCTTAAGGGGAAAGGTGAGTTGGGGTGCTGCATAAAACCAGAGATTGAAATGAGAACAGATAAAGTTCCTTAAGCCAAATATGGAATAGACAAGAGCTACTCCTTGCTCAACGAAATGGACTCAACACCCCATATTAAACGCTTAAGAATGTACCTGACTAGTAAGTATCTTAAAACCTATGGATTGCTATGTCTCCAAAAGAGAATCAAGCATGTGTACAGGGGCATAAACGCAGCAGTGATAGGATTGGAGAGGTTCGGTGAGCAAATGAAGACCCTTTGAAGTCATATTGCATGGTACCCATTCCACGGGTTTCAACTACCCAGGTTTAAGGTATTCTTCCTTCAGCTAAAACATGCATGTGGAACCCAGAGTATGATCAACCATGTGAACGGGAGACGTGTTCAAATATGTCTCAGTTTTCCTCCCCTGGTACTCGAGTGCAACATTCCAGACGCTTTACTAACACTCTCCCCACTTGGAGAGTCAGCGCCTTTAAGCTCCTGTTTGGCCCAGTTTGCAATTTCTGCGGAAGATGAACAGGAATAGGGAGAACCAATGAGAGACTAGCTGGAGGTGTCTGGACGGGCAAATTTAACTCTCATTTCCCACCAGGAAGAGGAAATAACCAAAGGCTCAGCGTGCCATGCCGGAACCAGATTAGGGCCTGAAGCCATCCTGCGGTGTTGCGGCCAGCTCAAAAGAAAGCGAGTTGAAGAAAGGAGCTCAGGGGCACTGTAATTCACAAACCTGCAGAGTTATAAATGACAGCTATCGTCCAAAAATATACTGAAGTAAGGCTGCCAAGAGGACTTGAAAACGGGGCAGAATTGCAGGAAACCGATGTCAGGAGGTAGACTGGAATTGCATTGAAAGCATAGGAAAAGAGGCAGAAAGTCCACAGTGATGCACTTGGCCAAAAATGGTGTATGCGTTTTTTTCTGAATATATTCAGGAAAAAACGCATACGCCCTTTTTGGCCAACCAAGCAAGCTTGCAAAGGAAATCTGCACTACAATGAAGTCTCACTTCCCCCCGGTCAAAAGGGCCTTCTGAAAAAAGTGTAAAATCCAGAAAGGCAGGACAGGCCATGGAGAACTGGGAGCCTTGTTATGCTGATGGGCGGGATGTAAATTTCCAACAGACACTCGGGAGAAGTGTATGGTGTTTCCTGAAACATCTAAAAAACAAAGCAACAGAGCCTAGGGCACTTCCACTTATGGTCCTATAGCTTAGGGAAATTAAAATCAAAAAGACACAGCCACCCCAAAATTTGGGACGCCTCTGTTTACAAGAACCTCTTTTACAGTACAAGTTCAAAATCGCAGAAAGTGACAAATGGATAAAGAAGTTGTGGTATTTACTTACAAAGCAATATCACTCAGCAATGAAATCTATGTCATCAGGCCCTTAGCAGCACAATGAGTGGATTCAGGTATGATGATTCTAACTGAAATAAGTCACACAGAAAAAGAAACATCATAAGATATCAGTAATACACGGAATGTAAACCTGGCTACACAGGAACTGAATTACAGAACAGAACAGGGTCTCAAATTTAGAAAAGCAACTTATGCTTGCTTAAGGGGAAAGGTGAGTTGGGGTGCTGCATAAAACCAGAGATTGAAATGAGCACAGATAAAGTTCCTTAAGCCAAATATGGAATAGACAAGAGCTACTCCTTGCTCAACGAAATGGACTCAACACCGCATAATAAACGCCTAAGAATGTACCTGACTAGTAAGTATCTTAAAACCTATGGATTGCTAAGTCTCCAAAAGAGAATCAAGCATGTGGACTGGGGCATAAACGCAGCAGTGATAGGATTGGAGAGGTTCGGTGAGCAAATGAAGACCCTTTGAAGTCATATTGCATGGTACCCATTCCACGGGTTTCAACTACCAAGGTTTAAGTTATTCTTCCTTCAGCTAAAACATGCATGTGGAACCCAGAGTATGATCAAACGTGTGAACGGGAGACGTGTTCAAATATGTCTCAGTTTTCCTCCCCTGGTACTCGGGTGCAACATTCCAGACGCTTTACTAACACTCTCCCCACTTGGAGAATCAGCGCCTTTAACCTCCTGTTTGGCCCAGTTTGCAATTTCTGCGGAAGATGAACAGGAATAGGGAGAACCAATGAGAGACTAGCTGGAGGTGTCTGGACGGGCTAATTTAACTCTCATTTCCCACCAGGAAGAGGAAATAACCAAAGGCTCAGCGTGCCGTGCCAGAACCAGATTAGGGCCTGAAGCCATCCTGCGGTGTTGTGGCCAGGTCACAAGAAAGCGAGTTGAAGAAAGGAGCTCAGGGGCACTGCAATTCACAAACCTGCAGAGTTATAAATGACAGCTATCGTCCAAAAATATACTGAAGTAAGGCTGCCAAGAGGACTTGAAAGCGGGGCAGAATTGCAGGAAACCGATTTCAGGAGGTAGACTGGAATTGCATTGAAAGCATAGGAAAAGAGGCAGAACGTCCACAATGATGCACTTGGCCAAAAAGGGCATATGCGTTTTTTCCTGAATATATTCAGGAAAAAACGCATATGCCCTTTTTGGCCAACCAAGCAAACTTGCAAAGGAAATCTGCACTACAATGAAGTCTCACTTCCCCCCGGTCAAAAGGGCCATCTGAAAAAAGTGTAAAATCCAGAAAGGCAGGACAGGCCATGGAGAACTGGGAGCCTTGTTATGTTGATGGGCGGGATGTAAATTGCCAACAGCCACTCTGGAGAAGTGTATGGTGTTTCCTGAAACATCTAAAAAACAAAGCAACAGAGCCTAGGGCACTTCCACTTATGGTCCTATAGCTTAGGGAAATTAAAATCAAAAAGACACAGCCACCCCAAAGTTTGGGACGCCTCTGTTTACAAGAACCTCGTTTACCGTACAAGTTCAATATCACAGAAAGTGAAAAATGGATAAAGAATTTGTGGTACTTACGTACAATGCAGTATCACTCAGCAATGAAATCTATTTCATCAGGCCCGTAGCAGCATAATGAGTGGATTCAGGTACGATGATTCTAACTGAAATAAGTCACACAGAAAAAGAAACATCATAAGATATCACTAATACACGGAATGTAAACTTGGCTACACATGAACTGAATTACAGAACAGAACAGGGTCTCAAATTTAGAAAACCAACTTATGCTTGCTTAAGGGGAAAGGTGAGTTGGGGTGCTGCATAAAACCAGAGATTGAAATGAGAACAGATAAAGTTCCTTAAGCCAAATATGGAATAGACAAGAGCTACTCCTTGCTCAACGAAATGGACTCAACACCCCATATTAAACGCTTAAAAATGTACCTGACTAGTAAGTATCTTAAAACCTATGGATTGCTATGTCTCCAAAAGAGAATCAAGCATGTGTACAGGGGCATAAACGCAGCAGTGATAGGATTGGAGAGGTTCGGTGAGCAAATGAAGACCCTTTGAAGTCATATTGCATGGTACCCATTCCACGGGTTTCAACTACCCAGGTTTAAGGTATTCTTCCTTCAGCTAAAACATGCATGTGGAACCCAGAGTATGATCAACCATGTGAACGGGAGACGTGTTCAAATATGTCTCAGTTTTCCTCCCCTGGTACTCGAGTGCAACATTCCAGACGCTTTACTAACACTCTCCCCACTTGGAGAGTCAGCGCCTTTAAGCTCCTGTTTGGCCCAGTTTGCAATTTCTGCGGAAGATGAACAGGAATAGGGAGAACCAATGAGAGACTAGCTGGAGGTGTCTGGACGGGCAAATTTAACTCTCATTTCCCACCAGGAAGAGGAAATAACCAAAGGCTCAGCGTGCCATGCCGGAACCAGATTAGGGCCTGAAGCCATCCTGCGGTGTTGCGGCCAGCTCAAAAGAAAGCGAGTTGAAGAAAGGAGCTCAGGGGCACTGTAATTCACAAACCTGCAGAGTTATAAATGACAGCTATCGTCCAAAAATATACTGAAGTAAGGCTGCCAAGAGGACTTGAAAACGGGGCAGAATTGCAGGAAACCGATGTCAGGAGGTAGACTGGAATTGCATTGAAAGCATAGGAAAAGAGGCAGAAAGTCCACAGTGATGCACTTGGCCAAAAATGGTGTATGCGTTTTTTTCTGAATATATTCAGGAAAAAACGCATACGCCCTTTTTGGCCAACCAAGCAAGCTTGCAAAGGAAATCTGCACTACAATGAAGTCTCACTTCCCCCCGGTCAAAAGGGCCTTCTGAAAAAAGTGTAAAATCCAGAAAGGCAGGACAGGCCATGGAGAACTGGGAGCCTTGTTATGCTGATGGGCGGGATGTAAATTTCCAACAGACACTCGGGAGAAGTGTATGGTGTTTCCTGAAACATCTAAAAAACAAAGCAACAGAGCCTAGGGCACTTCCACTTATGGTCCTATAGCTTAGGGAAATTAAAATCAAAAAGACACAGCCACCCCAAAATTTGGGACGCCTCTGTTTACAAGAACCTCTTTTACAGTACAAGTTCAAAATCGCAGAAAGTGACAAATGGATAAAGAAGTTGTGGTATTTACTTACAAAGCAATATCACTCAGCAATGAAATCTATGTCATCAGGCCCTTAGCAGCACAATGAGTGGATTCAGGTATGATGATTCTAACTGAAATAAGTCACACAGAAAAAGAAACATCATAAGATATCAGTAATACACGGAATGTAAACCTGGCTACACAGGAACTGAATTACAGAACAGAACAGGGTCTCAAATTTAGAAAAGCAACTTATGCTTGCTTAAGGGGAAAGGTGAGTTGGGGTGCTGCATAAAACCAGAGATTGAAATGAGCACAGATAAAGTTCCTTAAGCCAAATATGGAATAGACAAGAGCTACTCCTTGCTCAACGAAATGGACTCAACACCGCATAATAAACGCCTAAGAATGTACCTGACTAGTAAGTATCTTAAAACCTATGGATTGCTAAGTCTCCAAAAGAGAATCAAGCATGTGGACTGGGGCATAAACGCAGCAGTGATAGGATTGGAGAGGTTCGGTGAGCAAATGAAGACCCTTTGAAGTCATATTGCATGGTACCCATTCCACGGGTTTCAACTACCAAGGTTTAAGTTATTCTTCCTTCAGCTAAAACATGCATGTGGAACCCAGAGTATGATCAAACGTGTGAACGGGAGACGTGTTCAAATATGTCTCAGTTTTCCTCCCCTGGTACTCAGGTGCAACATTCCAGACGCTTTACTAACACTCTCCCCACTTGGAGAATCAGCGCCTTTAACCTCCTGTTTGGCCCAGTTTGCAATTTCTGCGGAAGATGAACAGGAATAGGGAGAACCAATGAGAGACTAGCTGGAGGTGTCTGGACGGGCTAATTTAACTCTCATTTCCCACCAGGAAGAGGAAATAACCAAAGGCTCAGCGTGCCGTGCCAGAAGCAGATTAGGGCCTGAAGCCATCCTGCGGTGTTGCGGCCAGGTCACAAGAAAGCGAGTTGAAGAAAGGAGCTCAGGGGCACTGCAATTCACAAACCTGCAGAGTTATAAATGACAGCTATCGTCCAAAAATATACTGAAGTAAGGCTGCCAAGAGGACTTGAAAGCGGGGCAGAATTGCAGGAAACCGATTTCAGGAGGTAGACTGGAATTGCATTGAAAGCATAGGAAAAGAGGCAGAACGTCCACAATGATGCACTTGGCCAAAAAGGGCGTATGCGTTTTTTCCTGAATATATTCAGGAAAAAACGCATATGCCCTTTTTGGCCAACCAAGCAAACTTGCAAAGGAAATCTGCACTACAATGAAGTCTCACTTCCCCCCGGTCAAAAGGGCCATCTGAAAAAAGTGTAAAATCCAGAAAGGCAGGACAGGCCATGGAGAACTGGGAGCCTTGTTATGTTGATGGGCGGGATGTAAATTGCCAACAGCCACTCTGGAGAAGTGTATGGTGTTTCCTGAAACATCTAAAAAACAAAGCAACAGAGCCTAGGGCACTTCCACTTATGGTCCTATAGCTTAGGGAAATTAAAATCAAAAAGACACAGCCACCCCAAAGTTTGGGACGCCTCTGTTTACAAGAACCTCGTTTACCGTACAAGTTCAATATCACAGAAAGTGAAAAATGGATAAAGAATTTGTGGTACTTACGTACAATGCAGTATCACTCAGCAATGAAATCTATTTCATCAGGCCCGTAGCAGCATAATGAGTGGATTCAGGTACGATGATTCTAACTGAAATAAGTCACACAGAAAAAGAAACATCATAAGATATCACTAATACACGGAATGTAAACTTGGCTACACATGAACTGAATTACAGAACAGAACAGGGTCTCAAATTTAGAAAACCAACTTATGCTTGCTTAAGGGGAAAGGTGAGTTGGGGTGCTGCATAAAACCAGAGATTGAAATGAGCACAGATAAAGTTCCTTAAGCCAAATATGGAATAGACAAGAGCTACTCCTTGCTCAACGAAATGGACTCAACACCCCATATTAAACGCTTAAGAATGTACCTGACTAGTAAGTATCTTAAAACCTATGGATTACTAAGTCTCCGAAAGAGAATCAAGCATGTGGACTGGGGCATAAACGCAGCAGTGATAGGATTGGAGAGGTTCGGTGAGCAAATGAAGACCCTTTGAAGTCATATTGCATGGTACCCATTCCACGGGTTTCAACTACCAAGGTTTAAGGTATTCTTCCTTCAGCTAAAACATGCATGTGGAACCCAGAGTATGATCAACCGTGTGAACGGGAGACGTGTTCAAATATGTCTCAGTTTTCCTCCCCTGGTACTCGGGTGCAACATTCCAGACGCTTTACTAACACTCTCCCCACTTGGAGAGTCAGCGCCTTTAAGCTCCTGTTTGGCCCAGTTTGCAATTTCTGCGGAAGATGAACAGGAATAGGGAGAACGAATGAGAGACTAGCTGGAGGTGTCTGGACGGGCAAATTTAACTCTCATTTCCCACCAGGAAGAGGAAATAACCAAAGGCTCAGCGGGCCGTGCCGGAACCAGATTAGGGCCTGAAGCCATCCTGCGGTGTTGCGGCCAGCTCACAAGAAAGCGAGTTGAAGAAAGGAGCTCAGGGGCACTGTAATTCACAAACCTGCAGAGTTATAAATGGCAGCTATCGTCCAAAAATATACTGAAGTAAGGCTGCCAAGAGGACTTGAAAGCGGGGCAGAATTGCAGGAAACCGATTTCAGGAGGTAGACTGGAATTGCATTGAAAGCATAGGAAAAGAGGCAGAACGTCCACAATGATGCACTTGGCCAAAAAGGGCGTATGCGTTTTTTCCTGAATATATTCAGGAAAAAACGCATACGCCCTTTTTGGCCAACCAAGCAAACTTGCAAAGGAAATCTGCACTACAATGAAGTCTCACTTCCCCCCGGTCAAAAGGGCCATCTGAAAAAAGTGTAAAATCCAGAAAGGCAGGACAGGCCATGGAGAACTGGGAGCCTTGTTATGTTGATGGGCGGGATGTAAATTGCCAACAGACACTCGGGAGAAGTGTATGGTGTTTCCTGAAACATCTAAAAAACAAAGCAACAGAGCCTAGGGCACTTCCACTTATGGTCCTATAGCTTAGGGAAATTAAAATCAAATAGACACAGCCACCCCAAAGTTTGGGACGCCTCTGTTTACAAGAACCTCGTTTACCGTACAAGTTCAATATCACAGAAAGTGAAAAATGGATAAAGAATTTGTGGTACTTACGTACAATGCAGTATCACTCAGCAATGAAATCTATGTCATCAGGCCCGTAGCAGCATAATGAGTGGATTCAGGTACGATGATTCTAACTGAAATAAGTCACACAGAAAAAGAAACATCATAAGATATCACTAATAAACGGAATGTAATCTTGCTACACAGGAACTGAAATCCAAAACAGAACAGGGTCTCAAATTGAGAAAAGCAACTTATGCTTGCTTAAGGGGAAAGGTGAGTTGGGGTGCTGCATAAAACCAGAGATTGAAATGAGCACAGATAAAGTTCCTTAAGCCAAATATGGAATAGACAAGAGCAACTCCTTGCTCAACGAAATGGACTCAACACCCCATATTAAACGCTTAAGAATGTACCTGACTAGTAAGTATCTTAAAACCTATGGATTGCTATGTCTCCAAAAGAGAATCAAGCATGTGTACAGGGGCATAAACGCAGCAGTGATAGGATTGGAGAGGTTCGGTGAGCAAATGAAGACCCTTTGAAGTCATATTGCATGGTACCCATTCCACGGGTTTCAACTACCCAGGTTTAAGTTATTCTTCCTTCAGCTAAAACATGCATGTGGAACCCAGAGTATGATCAACCGTGTGAACGGGAGACGTGTTCAAATATGTCTCAGTTTTCCTCCCCTGGTACTCGGGTGCAACATTACAGACGCTTTCCTAACACTCTCCCCACTTGGAGAGTCAGCGCCTTTAAGCTCCTGTTTGGCCCAGTTTGCAATTTCTGCGGAAGATGAACAGGAATAGGGAGAACCAATGAGAGACTAGCTGGAGGTTTCTGGACGGGCAAATTTAACTCTCATTTCCCCCCAGGAAGAGGAAATAACCAAAGGCTCAGCAGGCCATACCGGAACCAGATTAGGACCTGAAGCCATGCTGCGGTGTTGCGGCCAGGTCAAAAGAAAGCGAGTTGAAGAAAGGAGCTCAGGGGCACTGTAATTCACAAACCTGCAGAGTTATAAATGACAGCTATCGTCCAAAAATATACTGAAGTAAGGCTGCCAAGAGGACTTGAAAGCGGGGCAGAATTGCAGGAAACCGATTTCAGGAGGTAGACTGGAATTGCATTGAAAGCATAGGAAAAGAGGCAGAACGTCCACAGTGATACACTTGGCCAAAAATGGTGTATGCGTTTTTTTCTGAATATATTCAGGAAAAAACGCATACGCCCTTTTTGGCCAACCAAGCAAGCTTGCAAAGGAAATCTGCACTACAATGAAGTCTCACTTCCCCCCGGTGAAAAGGGCCATCTGAAAAAAGTGTAAAATCCAGAAAGCCAGGACAGGCCATGGAGAACTGGGAGCCTTGTTATGCTGATGGACGGGATGTAAATTGCCAACAGACACTCGGGAGAAGTGTATGGTGTTTCCTGAAACATCTAAAAAACAAAGCAACAGAGCCTAGGGCACTTCCACTTATGGTCCTATAGCTTAGGGAAATTAAAATCAAAAAGACACAGCCACCCCAAAGTTTGGGACGCCTCTGTTTACAAGAACCTCATTTACCGTACAAGTTCAATATCACAGAAAGTGAAAAATGGATAAAGAACTTGTGGTACTTACGTACAATGCAGTATCACTCAGCAATGAAATCTATGTCATCAGGCCCTTAGCAGCACAATGAGTGGATTCAGGTATGATGATTCTAACTGAAATAAGTCACACAGAAAAAGAAACATCATAAGATATCAGTAATACACGGAATGTAAACCTGGCTACACAGGAACTGAATTCCAAAACAGAACAGGGTCTCAAATTTAGAAAACCAACTTATGCTTGCTTAAGGGGAAAGGTGAGTTGGGGTGCTGCATGAAACCAGAGATTAAAATGAGCACAGATAAAGTTCCTTAAGCCAAATATGGAATAGACAAGAGCTACTCCTTGCTCAACGAAATGGACTCAACACCACATAATAAACGCCTAAGAATGTACCTGACTAGTAAGTATCTTAAAACCTATGGATTGCTATGTCTCCGAAAGAGAATCAAGCATGTGGACTGGGGCATAAACGCAGCAGTGATAGGATTGGAGAGGTTCGGTGAGCAAATGAAGACCCTTTGAAGTCATATTGCATGGTACCCATTCCACAGGTTTCAACTACCCAGGTTTAAGATATTCTTCCTTCAGCTAAAACATGCATGTGGAACCCAGAGTATGATCAACCGTGTGAATGGGAGACGTGTTCAAATATGTCTCAGTTTTCCTCACCTGGTACTCGGGTGCAACATTCCAGACGCTTTACTAACACTCTCCCCACTTGGAGAGTCAGCGCCTTTAATCTCCTGTTTGGCCCAGTTTGCAATTTCTGCGGAAGATGAACAGGAATATGGAGAACCAATGAGAGACTAGCTGGAGGTGTCTGGACGGGCAAATTTAACTCTCATTTCCCACCAGGAAGAGGAAATAACCAAAGGCTCAGCGGGCCGTGCCGGAACCAGATTAGGGCCTGAAGCCATCCTGCGGTGTTGCGGCCAGCTCACAAGAAAGCGAGTTGAAGAAAGGAGCTCAGGGGCACTGTAATTCACAAACCTGCAGAGTTATAAATGACAGCTATCGTCCAAAAATAGACTGAAGTAAGGCTGCCAAGAGGACTTGAAAGCGGGGCAGAATTGCAGGAAACCGATTTCAGGAGGTAGACTGGAATTGCATTGAAAGCATAGGAAAAGAGGCAGAACGTCCACAATGATGCACTTGGCCAAAAAGGGCGTATGCGTTTTTTCCTGAATATATTCAGGAAAAAACGCATACGCCCTTTTTGGCCAACCAAGCAAGCATGCAAAGGAAATCTGCACTACAATGAAGTCTCACTTCCCCCCGGTCAAAAGGGCCATCTGAAAAAAGTGTAAAATCCAGAAAGGCAGGACAGGCCATGGAGAACTGGGAGCCTTGTTATGCTGATGGGCGGGATGTAAATTGCCAACAGACACTCGGGAGAAGTGTATGGTGTTTCCTGAAACATCTAAAAAACAAAGCAACAGAGCCTAGGGCACTTCCACTTATGGTCCTATAGCTTAGGGAAATTAAAATCAAAAAGACACAGCCACCCCAAAGTTTGGGACGCCTCTGTTTACAAGAACCTCGTTTACCGTACAAGTTCAACATCGCAGAAAGTGAAAAATGGATAAAGAAGTTGTGGTATTTACTTACAAAGCAATATCACTCAGCAATGAAATCTATGTCATCAGGAACTTAGCAGCACAATGAGTGGATTCAGGTATGATGATTCTAACTGAAATAAGTCACACAGAAAAAGAAACATCATAAGATATCAGTAATACACGGAATGTAAACTTGGCTACACAGGAACTGAATTACAGAACAGAACAGAATCTCAAATTTAGAAAACCAACTAATGCTTGCTTAAGGGGAATGGTGAGTTGGGGTGTTGCATAAAACCAGAGATTGAAAAGAGAACAGATAAAGTTCCTTAAGCCAAATATGGAATAGACAAGAGCTACTCCTTGCTCAACGAAATGGACTCAACACCGCATATTAAACGCCTAAGAATGTACCTGACTAGTAAGTATCTTAAAACCTATGGATTGCTATGTCTCCGAAAGAGAATCGAGCATGTGTACAGGGGCATAAATGCAGCAGTGATAGGATTGGAGAGGTTCGGTGAGCAAATGAAGACCCTTTGAAGTCATATTGCATGGTCCCCATTCCACGGGTTTCAACTACCCTGGTTTACGGTATTCTTCCTTCAGCTAAAACATGCATGTGGAACCTAGAGTATGATCAACCATGTGATCGGGAGACGTGTTTAAATATGTCTCAGTTTTCGTACCTTGGTACTCGGGTGCAACATTCCAGACGCTTTACTAAAACTCTCCCCACTTGGAGAGTCAGCGCCTTTAACCTCCTGTTTGGCCCAGTTTGCAATTTCTGCGGAAGATGAACAGGAATAGGGAGAACCAATGAGAGACTAGCTGGAGGTGTCTGGACGGGCAAATTTAACTCTCATTTCCCACCAGGAAGAGGAAATAACCAAAGGCTCAGCTGCCGTGCCGGAACTAGATTAGGGCCTGAAGCCATCCTGCGGTGTTGCGGCCAGCTCACAAGAAAGCGAGTTGAAGAAAGGAGCTCAGGGGCACTGTAATTCACAAACCTGCAGAGTTATAAATGACAGCTATCGTCCAAAAATATACTGAAGTAAGGCTGCCAAGAGGACTTGAAAGCGGGGCAGAATTGCAGGAAACCGATTTCAGGAGGTAGACTGGAATTGCATTGAAAGCATAGGAAAAGAGGCAGAACGTCCACAATGATGCACTTGGCCAAAAAGTGCGTATGCGTTTTTTCCTGAATATATTCAGGAAAAAACGCATACGCCCTTTTTGGCCAACCAAGCAAACTTGCAAAGGAAATCTGCACTACAATGAAGTCTCACTTCCCCCCGGTCAAAAGGGCCTTCTGAAAAAAGTGTAAAATCCAGAAAGGCAGGACAGGCCATGGAGAACTGGGAGCCTTGTTATGCTGATGGGCGGGATGTAAATTGCCAACAGACACTCGGGAGAAGTGTATGGTGTTTCCTGAAACATCTAAAAAACAAAGCAACAGAGCCTAGGGCACTTCCACTTATGGTCCTATAGCTTAGGGAAATGAAAATCAAAAAGACACAGCCACCCCAAAGTTTGGGACGCCTCTGTTTACAAGAACCTCGTTTACCGTACAAGTTCCATATCACAGAAAGTGAAAAATGGATAAAGAACTTGTGGTACTTACGTACAATGCAGTATCACACAGCAATGAAATCTATGTCATCAGGCCCGTAGCAACATAATGAGTGGATTCAGGGACGATGATTCTAACTGAAATAAGTCACAGAGAAAAAGAAACATCATAAGATGTCACTAATACACGGAATGTAAACTTGGTTACACAGGAACTGAATTCCAAAACAGAACAGGGTCTCAAATTTAGAAAACCAACTTATACTTGCTTAAGGGGAAACGTGAGTTGGGGTGCTGCATAAAACCAGAGATTGAAATGAGCACAGATAAAGTTCCTTAAGCCAAACATGGAATAGACAAGAGCTACTCCTTGCTCAACGAAATGGACTCAACACCCCATATTAAACGCCTAAGAATGTACCTGACTAGTAAGTATCTTAAAACCTATGGATTGCTATGTCTCCAAAAGAGAATCAAGCGTGTGTACAGGGGCATAAACACAGCAGTGATAGGATTGGAGAGGTTTGGTGAGCAAATGAAGACCCTTTGAAGTCATATTGCATGGTACCCATTCCACGGGTTTCAACTACCCAGGTTTAAGGTATTCTTCCTTCAGCTAAAACATGCATGTGGAACCCAGAGTATGATCAACCGTGTGAACCGGAGATGTGTTCAAATATGTCTCAGTTTTCCTCCCCTGGTACTCGGGTGCAACATTCCAGACGCTTTACTAACACTCTCCCCAATTGGAGAGTCAGCGCCTTTAACCTCCTGTTTGGCCCAGTTTGCAATTTCTGCGGAAGATGAACAGGAATAGGGAGAACCAATGAGAGACTAGCTGGAGGTGTCTGGACGGGCAAATTTAACTCTCATTTCCCACCAGGAAGAGGAAATAACCAAAGGCTCAGGGTGCCGTGCCGGAACCAGATTAGGGCCTGAAGCCATCCTGCGGTGTTGCGGCCAGCTCACAAGAAAGCGAGTTGAAGAAAGGAGCTCAGGGGCACTGTAATTCACAAACCTGCAGAGTTATAAATGACAGCTATCATCCAAAAATAGAGTGAAGTAAGGCTGCCAACAGGACTTGAAAGCAGGGCAGAATTGCAGGAAACCGATTTCAGGAGGTAGACTGGAATTCCATTGAAAGCATAGGAAAAGAGGCAGAACGTCCACAATGATGCACTTGGCCAAAAAGGGCGTATGCGTTTTTTCCTGAATATATTCAGGAAAAAACGCATATGCCCTTTTTGGCCAACCAAGCAAGCTTGCAAAGGAAATCTGCACTACAATGAAGTCTCACTTCCCCCCGGTCAAAAGGGCCATCTGAAAAAAGTGTAAAATCCAGAAAGGCAGGGCAGGCCATGGAGAACTGGGAGCCTTGTTATGCTGATGAGCGGGATGTAAATTGCCAACAGACACTCGGGAGAAGTGTATGGTGTTTCCTGAAACATCTAAAAAACAAAGCAACAGAGCCTAGGGCACTTCCACTTATGGTCCTATAGCTTAGGGAAATTAAAATCAAAAAGACACAGCCACCCCAAAATTTGGGACGCCTCTGTTTACAAGAACCTCGTTTTCAGTACAAGTTCAACATCGCAGAAAGTGAAAAATGGATAAAGAAGTTGTGGTATTTACTTACAAAGCAATATCACTCAGCAATGAAATCTATGTCATCAGGCCCTTAGCAGCACAATGAGTGGATTCAGGTATGATGATTCTAACTGAAATAAGTCACACAGAAAAAGAAACATCATAAGATATCAGTAATACACGGAATGTAAACTTGGCTACACAGGAACTGAATTACAGAACAGAACAGAATCTCAAATTTAGAAAACCAACTTATGCTTGCTTAAGGGGAATGGTGAGTTGGGGTGCTGCATAAAACCAGAGACTGAAATGAGAACAGATAAAGTTCCTTAAGCCAAATATGGAATAGACAAGAGCTACTCCTTGCTCAACGAAATGGACTCAACACCGCATATTAAACGCCTAAGAATGTACCTGACTAGTAAGTATCTTAAAACCTATGGATTGCTATGTCTCCGAAAGAGAATCGAGCATGTGTACAGGGGCATAAACGCAGCAGTGATAGGATTGGAGAGGTTCGGTGAGCAAATGAAGACCCTTTGAAGTCATATTGCATGGTCCCCATTCCACGGGTTTCAACTACCCAGGTTTAAGGTATTCTTCCTTCAGCTAAAACATGCATGTGGAACCTAGAGTATGATCAACCATGTGATCGGGAGACGTGTTCAAATATGTCTCAGTTTTCGTACCCTGGTACTCGGGTGCAACATTCCAGACACTTTACTAACACTCTCCCCACTTGGAGAGTCAGTCCCTTTAACCTCCTGTTTGGCCCAGTTTGCAATTTCTGCGGAAGATGAACAGGAATAGGGAGAACCAATGAGAGACTAGCTGGAGGTGTCTGGACGGGCAAATTTAACTCTCATTTCCCACCAGGAAGAGGAAATAACCAAAGGCTCAGCGTGCCGTGCCGGAACCAGATTACGGCCTGAAGCCATCCTGCGGTGTTGCGGCCAGCTCACAAGAAAGCGAGTTGAAGAAAGGAGCTCAGGGGCACTGTAATTCACAAACCTGCAGAGTTATAAATGACAGCTATCGTCCAAAAATATACTGAAGTAAGGCTGCCAAGAGGACTTGAAAGCGGGGCAGAATTGCAGGAAACCGATTTCAGGAGGTAGACTGGAATTGCATTGAAAGCATAGGAAAAGAGGCAGAACGTCCACAATGATGCACTTGGCCAAAAAGGGCGTATGCGTTTTTTCCTGAATATATTCAGGAAAAAACGCATACGCCCTTTTTGGCCAACCAAGCAAGCTTGCAAAGGAAATCTGCACTACAATGAAGTCTCACTTCCCCCCGGCCAAAAAGGCCATCTGAAAAAAGTGTAAAATCCAGAAAGGCAGGACAGGCCATGGAGAACTGGGAGCCTTGTTATGCTGATGGGCGGGATGTAAATTGCCAACAGACACTTGGGAGAAGTGTATGGTGTTTCCTGAAACATCGAAAAAACAAAGCAACAGAGCCTAGGGCACTTCCACTTATGGTCCTATAGCTTAGGGAAATTAAAATCAAAAAGACACAGCCACCCCAAAATTTGGGACGCCTCTGTTTACAAGAACCTCGTTTTCAGTACAAGTTCAACATCGCAGAAAGTGAAAAATGGATAAAGAAGTTGTGGTATTTACTTACAAAGCAATATCACTCAGCAATGAAATCTATGTCATCAGGCCCTTAGCAGCACAATGAGTGGATTCAGGTATGATGATTCTAACTGAAATAAGTCACACAGAAAAAGAAACATCATAAGATATCAGTAATACACGGAATGTAAACCTGGCTACACAGGAACTGAATTACAGAACAGAACAGAATCTCAAATTTAGGAAACCAACTTATGCTTGCTTAAGGGGAAAGGTGAGTTGGGGTGCTGCATAAAACCAAAGATTGAAATGAGCACAGATAAATTTCCTTAAGCCAAATATGGAATAGACAAGAGCTACTCCTTGCTCAACGAAATGGACTCAACACCGCATATTAAACGCCTAAGAATGTACCTGACTAGTAAGTATCTTAAAACCTATGGATTGCTATGTCTCCGAAAGAGAATCGAGCATGTGTACAGGGGCATAAACACAGCAGTGATAGGATTGGAGAGGTTCGGTGAGCAAATGAAGACCCTTTGAAGTCATATTGCATGGTCCCCATTCCACGGGTTTCAACTACCCAGGTTTAAGGTATTCTTCCTTCAGCTAAAACATGCATGTGGAACCCAGAGTATGATCAACCGTGTGAACGGGAGACGTGTTCAAATATGTCTCAGTTTTCCTCCCCTGGTACTCGGGTGCAACATTCCAGACGCTTTACTAACACTCTCCCCACTTGGAGAGTCAGCGCCTTTAACCTCCTGTTTGGCCCAGTTTGCAATTTCTGCGGAAGATGAACAGGAATAGGGAGAACCAATGAGAGACTAGCTGGAGGTGTCTGGACGGGCAAATTTAACTCTCATTTCCCACCAGGAAGAGGAAATAACCAAAGGCTCAGCGTGCCGTGCCGGAACCAGATTAGGGCCTGAAGCCATCCTGCGGTGTTGCGGCCAGCTCACAAGAAAGCGAGTTGAAGAAAGGAGCTCAGGGGCACTGTAATTCACAAACATGCAGAGTTATAAATGACAGCTATCGTCCAAAAATATACTGAAGTAAGGCTGCCAAGAGGACTTGAAAGCGGGGCAGAATTGCAGGAAACCGATTTCAGGAGGTAGACTGGAATTGCATTGAAAGCAGAGGAAAAGAGGCAGAATGTCCACAATGATGCACTTGGCCAAAAAGGGCGTATGCGTTTTTTCCTGAATATATTCAGGAAAAAACGCATACGCCCTTTTTGGCCAACCAAGCAAACTTGCAAAGAAATCTGCACTACAATGAAGTCTCACTTCCCCCGGTCTAAAGGGCCATCTGAAAAAAGTGTAAAATCCAGAAAGGCAGGACAGGCCATGGAGAACTGGGAGCCTTGTTATGCTGATGGGCGGGATGTAAATTGCCAACAGACACTCGGGAGAAGTGTATGGTGTTTCCTGAAACATCTAAAAAACAAAGCAACAGAGCCTAGGGCACTTCCACTTATGGTCCTATAGCTTGGGGAAATTAAAATCAAAAAGACACAGCCACCCCAAAGTTTGGGACGCCTCTGTTTACAAGAACCTCGTTTACCGTACAAGTTCCATATCACAGAAAGTGAAAAATGGATAAAGAACTTGTGGTACTTACGTACAATGCAGTATCACACAGCAATGAAATCTATGTCATCAGGCCCGTAGCAACATAATGAGTGGATTCAGGTACGATGATTCTAACTGAAATAAGTCACACAGAAAAAGAAACATCATAAGATGTCACTAATACACGGAATGTAAACTTGGTTACACAGGAACTGAATTCCAAAACAGAACAGGGTCTCAAATTTAGAAAACCAACTTATGCTTGCTTAAGGGGAAAGGTGAGTTGGGGTGCTGCATAAAACCAGAGATTGAAATGAGCACAGATAAAGTTCCTTAAGCCAAACATGGAATAGACAAGAGCTACTCCTTGCTCAACGAAATGGACTCAACACCCCATATTAAACGCCTAAGAATGTACCTGACTAGTAAGTATCTTAAAACCTATGGATTGCTATGTCTCCAAAAGAGAATCAAGCGTGTGTACAGGGGCATAAACGCAGCAGTGATAGGATTGGAGAGGTTCGGTGAGCAAATGAAGACCCTTTGAAGTCATATTGCATGGTACCCATTCCACGGGTTTCAACTACCCAGGTTTAAGGTATTCTTCCTTCAGCTAAAACATGCATGTGGAACCTAGAGTATGATCAACCATGTGATCGGGAGACGTGTTTAAATATGTCTCAGTTTTCGTACCCTGGTACTCGGGTGCAACATTCCAGACGCTTTACTAACACTCTCCCCACTTGGAGAGTCAGCGCCTTTAACCTCCTGTTTGGCCCAGTTTGCAATTTCTGCGGAAGATGAACAGGAATAGGGAGAACCAATGAGAGACTAGCTGGAGGTGTCTGGACGGGCAAATTTAACTCTCATTTCCCACCAGGAAGAGGAAATAACCAAAGGCTCAGCATGCCATGCCAGAACCAGATTAGGGCCGGAAGCCATCCTGCGGTGTTGCGGCCAGGTCACAAGAAAGCGAGTTGAAGAAAGGAGCTCAGGGGCACTGTAATTCACAAATATGCAGAGTTATAAATGACAGCTATCGTCCAAAAATAGACTGAAGTAAGGCTGCCAAGAGGACTTGAAAGCGGGGCAGAATTGCAGGAAACCGATTTCAGGAGGTAGACTGGAATTCCATTGAAAGCAGAGGAAAAGAGGCAGAACGTCCACAATGATGCACTTGGCCAAAAAGGGCGTATGCGTTTTTTCCTGAATATATTCAGGAAAAAACGCATACGCCCTTTTTGGCCAACCAAGCAAGCTTGCAAAGGAAATCTGCACTACAATGAAGTCTCACTTCCCCCCGGTCAAAAGGGCCATCTGAAAAAAGTGTAAAATCCAGAAAGGCAGGACAGGCCATGGAGAACTGGGCGCCTTGTTATGCTGATGGGCGGGATGTAAATTGCCAACAGACACTGGGGAGAAGTGTATGGTGTTTCCTGAAACATCTAAAAAACAAAGCAACAGAGCCTAGGGCACTTCCACTTATGGTCCTATAGCTTAGGGAAATTAAAATCAAAAACACAGCCACCCCAAAGTTTGGGACGCCTCTGTTTACAAGAACCTCGTTTACAGTACAAGTTCAACATCGCAGAAAGTGAAAAATGGATAAAGAAGTTGTGGTATTTACTTACAA
Organism: Grampus griseus; assembly: GCF_964374135.1. Taxonomy (NCBI): domain Eukaryota; kingdom Metazoa; phylum Chordata; class Mammalia; order Artiodactyla; family Delphinidae; genus Grampus; species Grampus griseus. The sequence continues at coordinate 142,424 of NW_028133048.1, forward strand.
AGCAATATCACTCAGCAATGAAATCTATGTCATCAGGCCCTTAGCAGCACAATGAGTGGATTCAGGTATGATGATTCTAACTGAAATAAGTCACACAGAAAAAGAAACATCATAAGATATCACTAATACACGGAATGTAAACTTGGCTACACAGGAACTGAATTACAGAACAGAACAGGGTCTCAAATTTAGAAAACCAACTTATGCTTGCTTAAGGGTAAAGGTGAGTTGGGGTGTTGCATAAAACCAGAGATTGAAATGAGCACAGATAAAGTTCCTTAAGCCAAATATGGAATAGACAAGAGCTACTCCTTGCTCAACGAAATGGACTCAACACCGCATATTAAACGCCTAAGAATGTACCTGACTAGTAAGTATCTTAAAACCTATGGATTGCTATGTCTCCAAAAGAGAATCAAGCGTGTGTACAGGGGCAAAAACGCAGCAGTGATAGGATTGGAGAGGTTCGGTGAGCAAATGAAGACCCTTTGAAGTCATACTGCATGGTACCCATTACACGAGTCTCAACTCTCCAGGTTTAAGGTATTCTTCCTTCAGCTAAAATATGCATGTGGAACCCAGAGTATGATCAACCGTGTGAACGGGAGACGTGTTCAAATATGTCTCAGTTTTCCTCCCCTGGTACTCGGGTGCAACATGCCAGACGCTTTGCTAACACTCTCCCCACTTGGAGAGTCAGCGCCTTTAACCTCCTGTTTGGCCCAGTTTGCAATTTCTGCGGAAGATGAACAGGAATAGGGAGAACCAATGAGAGAGTAGCTGGAGGTGTCTGGACGGGCAAATTTAACTCTCATTTCCCACCAGGAAGAGGAAATAACCAAAGGCTCAGCGTGCCGTGCCGGAACCAGATTACGGCCTGAAGCCATCCTGCGGTGTTGCGGCCAGCTCACAAGAAAGCGAGTTGAAGAAAGGAGCTCAGGGGCACTGTAATTCACAAACATGCAGAGTTATAAATGACAGCTATCGTCCAAAAATAGACTGAAGTAAGGCTGCCAAGAGGACTTGAAAGCGGGGCAGAATTGCAGGAAACCGATTTCAGGAGGTAGACTGGAATTGCATTGAAAGCATAGGAAAAGAGGCAGAACGTCCACAATGATGCACTTGGCCAAAAAGGGCGTATGCGTTTTTTCCTGAATATATTCAGGAAAAAACGCATACGCCCTTTTTGGCCAACCAAGCAAGCTTGCAAAGGAAATCTGCACTACAATGAAGTCTCACTTCCCCCCGGTCAAAAGGGCCATCTGGAAAAAGTGTAAAATCCAGAAAGGCAGGACAGGCCATGGAGAACTGGGAGCCTTGTTATGCTGATGGGCGGGATGTAAATTGCCAACAGACACTCGGGAGAAGTGTATGGTGTTTCCTGAAACATCTAAAAAACAAAGCAACAGAGCCTAGGGCACTTCCACTTATGGTCCTATAGCTTAGGGAAATTAAAATCAAAAAGACACAGCGACCCCGAAGTTTGGGACGCCTCTGTTTACAAGAACCTCGTTTACAGTACAAGTTCAACATCGCAGAAAGTGAAAAATGGATAAAGAAGTTGTGGTATTTACTTACAAAGCAATATCACTCAGCAATGAAATCTATGTCATCAGGCCCTTAGCAGCACAATGAGTGGATTCAGGTAAGATGATTCTAACTGAAATAAGTCACACAGAAAAAGAAACATCATAAGATATCAGTAATACACGGAATGTAAACTTGGCTACACAGGAACTGAATTACAGAACAGAACAGAATCTCAAATTTAGAAAACCAACTTATGCTTGCTTAAGGGGAATGGTGAGTTGGGGTGCTGCATAAAACCAGAGACTGAAATGAGAACAGATAAAGTTCCTTAAGCCAAATATGGAATAGACAAGAGCTACTCCTTGCTCAACGAAATGGACTCAACACCGCATATTAAACGCCTAAGAATGTACCTGACTAGTAAGTATCTTAAAACCTATGGATTGCTATGTCTCCGAAAGAGAATCGAGCATGTGTACAGGGGCATAAACGCAGCAGTGATAGGATTGGAGAGGTTCGGTGAGCAAATGAAGACCCTTTGAAGTCATATTGCATGGTCCCCATTCCACGTGTTTCAACTACCCAGGTTTAAGGTATTCTTCCTTCAGCTAAAACATGCATGTGGAACCTAGAGTATGATCAACCATGTGATCGGGAGACGTGTTCAAATATGTCTCAGTTTTCGTACCCTGGTACTCGGGTGCAACATTCCAGACACTTTACTAACACTCTCCCCACTTGGAGAGTCAGTCCCTTTAACCTCCTGTTTGGCCCAGTTTGCAATTTCTGCGGAAGATGAACAGGAATAGGGAGAACCAATGAGAGACTAGCTGGAGGTGTCTGGACGGGCAAATTTAACTCTCATTTCCCACCAGGAAGAGGAAATAACCAAAGGCTCAGCGTGCCGTGCCAGAACCAGATTACGGCCTGAAGCCATCCTGCGGTGTTGCGGCCAGCTCACAAGAAAGCGAGTTGAAGAAAGGAGCTCAGGGGCACTGTAATTCACAAACCTGCAGAGTTATAAATGACAGCTATCGTCCAAAAATATACTGAAGTAAGGCTGCCAAGAGGACTTGAAAGCGGGGCAGAATTGCAGGAAACCGATTTCAGGAGGTAGATTGGAATTCCATTGAAAGCATAGGAAAAGAGGCAGAACGTCCACAATGATGCACTTGGCCAAAAAGGGCGTATGCGTTTTTTCCTGAATATATTCAGGAAAAAACGCATACGCCCTTTTTGGCCAACCAAGCAAGCTTGCAAAGGAAATCTGCACTACAATGAAGTCTCACTTCCCCCCGGTCAAAAGGGCCATCTGGAAAAAGTGTAAAATCCAGAAAGGCAGGACAGGCCATGGAGAACTGGGAGCCTTGTTATGCTGATGGGCGGGATGTAAATTGCCAACAGACACTCGGGAGAAGTGTATGGTGTTTCCTGAAACATCTAAAAAACAAAGCAACAGAGCCTAGGGCACTTCCACTTATGGTCCTATAGCTTAGGGAAATTAAAATCAAAAAGACACAGCGACCCCGAAGTTTGGGACGCCTCTGTTTACAAGAACCTCGTTTACAGTACAAGTTCAACATCGCAGAAAGTGAAAAATGGATAAAGAAGTTGTGGTATTTACTTACAAAGCAATATCACTCAGCAATGAAATCTATGTCATCAGGCCCTTAGCAGCACAATGAGTGGATTCAGGTAAGATGATTCTAACTGAAATAAGTCACACAGAAAAAGAAACATCATAAGATATCAGTAATACACGGAATGTAAACTTGGCTACACAGGAACTGAATTACAGAACAGAACAGAATCTCAAATTTAGAAAACCAACTTATGCTTGCTTAAGGGGAATGGTGAGTTGGGGTGCTGCATAAAACCAGAGACTGAAATGAGAACAGATAAAGTTCCTTAAGCCAAATATGGAATAGACAAGAGCTACTCCTTGCTCAACGAAATGGACTCAACACCGCATATTAAACGCCTAAGAATGTACCTGACTAGTAAGTATCTTAAAACCTATGGATTGCTATGTCTCCGAAAGAGAATCGAGCATGTGTACAGGGGCATAAACGCAGCAGTGATAGGATTGGAGAGGTTCGGTGAGCAAATGAAGACCCTTTGAAGTCATATTGCATGGTCCCCATTCCACGTGTTTCAACTACCCAGGTTTAAGGTATTCTTCCTTCAGCTAAAACATGCATGTGGAACCTAGAGTATGATCAACCATGTGATCGGGAGACGTGTTCAAATATGTCTCAGTTTTCGTACCCTGGTACTCGGGTGCAACATTCCAGACACTTTACTAACACTCTCCCCACTTGGAGAGTCAGTCCCTTTAACCTCCTGTTTGGCCCAGTTTGCAATTTCTGCGGAAGATGAACAGGAATAGGGAGAACCAATGAGAGACTAGCTGGAGGTGTCTGGACGGGCAAATTTAACTCTCATTTCCCACCAGGAAGAGGAAATAACCAAAGGCTCAGCGTGCCGTGCCAGAACCAGATTACGGCCTGAAGCCATCCTGCGGTGTTGCGGCCAGCTCACAAGAAAGCGAGTTGAAGAAAGGAGCTCAGGGGCACTGTAATTCACAAACCTGCAGAGTTATAAATGACAGCTATCGTCCAAAAATATACTGAAGTAAGGCTGCCAAGAGGACTTGAAAGCGGGGCAGAATTGCAGGAAACCGATTTCAGGAGGTAGATTGGAATTCCATTGAAAGCATAGGAAAAGAGGCAGAACGTCCACAATGATGCACTTGGCCAAAAAGGGCGTATGCGTTTTTTCCTGAATATATTCAGGAAAAAACGCATACGCCCTTTTTGGCCAACCAAGCAAGCTTGCAAAGGAAATCTGCACTACAATGAACTCTCACTTCCCCCCGGTCAAAAGGGCCATCTGAAAAAAGTGTAAAATCCAGAAAGGCAGGACAGGCCATGGAGAACTGGGAGCCTTGTTATGCTGATGGGCGGGATGTAAATTGCCAACAGACACTTGGGAGAAGTGTATGGTGTTTCCTGAAACATCTAAAAAACAAAGCAACAGAGCCTAGGGCACTTCCACTTATGGTCCTATAGCTTAGGGAAATTAAAATCAAAAAGACACAGCCACCCCAAAATTTGGGACGCCTCTGTTAACAAGAACCTCGTTTTCAGTACAAGTTCAGCATCGCAGAAAGTGAAAAATGGATAAAGAAGTTGTGGTATTTACTTACAAAGCAATATCACTCAGCAATGAAATCTATGTCATCAGGCCCTTAGCAGCACAATGAGTGGATTCAGGTATGATGATTCTAACTGAAATAAGTCACACAGAAAAAGAAACATCATAAGATATCAGTAATACACGGAATGTAAACCTGGCTACACAGGAACTGAATTACAGAACAGAACAGAATCTCAAATTTAGAAAACCAACTTATGCTTGCTTAAGGGGAAAGGTGAGTTGGGGTGCTGCATAAAACCAAAGATTGAAATGAGCACAGATAAATTTCCTTAAGCCAAATATGGAATAGACAAGAGCTACTCCTTGCTCAACGAAATGGACTCAACACCGCATATTAAACGCCTAAGAATGTACCTGACTAGTAAGTATCTTAAAACCTATGGATTGCTATGTCTCCGAAAGAGAATCGAGCATGTGTACAGGGGCATAAACGCAGCAGTGATAGGATTGGAGAGGTTCGGTGAGCAAATGAAGACCCTTTGAAGTCATATTGCATGGTCCCCATTCCACGTGTTTCAACTACCCAGGTTTAAGGTATTCTTCCTTCAGCTAAAACATGCATGTGGAACCTAGAGTATGATCAACCATGTGATCGGGAGACGTGTTCAAATATGTCTCAGTTTTCGTACCCTGGTACTCGGGTGCAACATTCCAGACACTTTACTAACACTCTCCCCACTTGGAGAGTCAGTCCCTTTAACCTCCTGTTTGGCCCAGTTTGCAATTTCTGCGGAAGATGAACAGGAATAGGGAGAACCAATGAGAGACTAGCTGGAGGTGTCTGGACGGGCAAATTTAACTCTCATTTCCCACCAGGAAGAGGAAATAACCAAAGGCTCAGCGTGCCGTGCCAGAACCAGATTACGGCCTGAAGCCATCCTGCGGTGTTGCGGCCAGCTCACAAGAAAGCGAGTTGAAGAAAGGAGCTCAGGGGCACTGTAATTCACAAACCTGCAGAGTTATAAATGACAGCTATCGTCCAAAAATATACTGAAGTAAGGCTGCCAAGAGGACTTGAAAGCGGGGCAGAATTGCAGGAAACCGATTTCAGGAGGTAGATTGGAATTCCATTGAAAGCATAGGAAAAGAGGCAGAACGTCCACAATGATGCACTTGGCCAAAAAGGGCGTATGCGTTTTTTCCTGAATATATTCAGGAAAAAACGCATACGCCCTTTTTGGCCAACCAAGCAAGCTTGCAAAGGAAATCTGCACTACAATGAACTCTCACTTCCCCCCGGTCAAAAGGGCCATCTGAAAAAAGTGTAAAATCCAGAAAGGCAGGACAGGCCATGGAGAACTGGGAGCCTTGTTATGCTGATGGGCGGGATGTAAATTGCCAACAGACACTTGGGAGAAGTGTATGGTGTTTCCTGAAACATCTAAAAAACAAAGCAACAGAGCCTAGGGCACTTCCACTTATGGTCCTATAGCTTAGGGAAATTAAAATCAAAAAGACACAGCCACCCCAAAATTTGGGACGCCTCTGTTAACAAGAACCTCGTTTTCAGTACAAGTTCAGCATCGCAGAAAGTGAAAAATGGATAAAGAAGTTGTGGTATTTACTTACAAAGCAATATCACTCAGCAATGAAATCTATGTCATCAGGCCCTTAGCAGCACAATGACTGGATTCAGGTATGATGATTCTAACTGAAATAAGTCACACAGAAAAAGAAACATCATAAGATATCAGTAATACACGGAATGTAAACCTGGCTACACAGGAACTGAATTACAGAACAGAACAGAATCTCAAATTTAGAAAACCAACTTATGCTTGCTTAAGGGGAAAGGTGAGTTGGGGTGCTGCATAAAACCAAAGATTGAAATGAGCACAGATAAATTTCCTTAAGCCAAATATGGAATAGACAAGAGCTACTCCTTGCTCAACGAAATGGACTCAACACCGCATATTAAATGCCTAAGAATGTACCTGACTAGTAAGTATCTTAAAACCTATGGATTGCTATGTCTCCGAAAGAGAATCGAGCATGTGTACAGGGGCATAAACGCAGCAGTGATAGGATTGGAGAGGTTCGGTGAGCAAATGAAGACCCTTTGAAGTCATATTGCATGGTACCCATTCCACGGGTTTCAACTACCCAGGTTTAAGGTATTCTTCCTTCAGCTAAAACATGCATGTGGAACCCAGAGTATGATCAACCGTGTGAACGGGAGACGTGTTCAAATATGTCTCAGTTTTCCTCCCCTGGTACTCGGGTGCAACATTCCAGACGCTTTACTAACACTCTCCCCACTTGGAGAGTCAGCGCCTTTAACCTCCTGTTTGGCCCAGTTTGCAATTTCTGCGGAAGATGAACAGGAATAGGGAGAACCAATGAGAGACTAGCTGGAGGTGTCTGGACGGGCAAATTTAACTCTCATTTCCCACCAGGAAGAGGAAATAACCAAAGGCTCAGCGGGCCGTGCCGGAACCAGATTAGGGCCTGAAGCCATCCTGCGGTGTTGCGGCCAGCTCACAAGAAAGCGAGTTGAAGAAAGGAGCTCAGGGGCACTGTAATTCACAAACCTGCAGAGTTATAAATGACAGCTATCGTCCAAAAATATACTGAAGTAAGGCTGCCAAGAGGACTTGAAAGCGGGGCAGAATTGCAGGAAACCGATTTCAGGAGGTAGACTGGAATTGCATTGAAAGCATAGGAAAAGAGGCAGAATGTCCACAATGATGCACTTGGCCAAAAAGGGCGTATGCGTTTTTTCCTGAATATATTCAGGAAAAAACGCATACGCCCTTTTTGGCCAACCAAGCAAACTTGCAAAGGAAATCTGCACTACAATGAAGTCTCACTTCCCCCCGGTCAAAAGGGCCATCTGAAAAAAGTGTAAAATCCAGAAAGGCAGGACAGGCCATGGAGAACTGGGAGCCTTGTTATGCTGATGGGCGGGATGTAAATTGCCAACAGACACTCGGGAGAAGTGTATGGTGTTTCCTGAAACATCTAAAAAACAAAGCAACAGAGCCTAGGGCACTTCCACTTATGGTCCTATAGCTTGGGGAAATTAAAATCAAAAAGACACAGCCACCCCAAAGTTTGGGACGCCTCTGTTTACAAGAACCTCGTTTACCGTACAAGTTCCATATCACAGAAAGTGAAAAATGGATAAAGAACTTGTGGTACTTACGTACAATGCAGTATCACACAGCAATGAAATCTATGTCATCAGGCCCGTAGCAACATAATGAGTGGATTCAGGTACGATGATTCTAACTGAAATAAGTCACACAGAAAAAGAAACATCATAAGATGTCACTAATACACGGAATGTAAATTTGGTTACACAGGAACTGAATTCCAAAACAGAACAGGGTCTCAAATTTAGAAAACCAACTTATGCTTGCTTAAGGGGAAAGGTGAGTTGGGGTGCTGCATAAAACCAGAGATTGAAATGAGCACAGATAAAGTTCCTTAAGCCAAACATGGAATAGACAAGAGCTACTCCTTGCTCAACGAAATGGACTCAACACCCCATATTAAACGCCTAAGAATGTACCTGACTAGTAAGTATCTTAAAACTTATGGATTGCTATGTCTCCAAAAGAGAATCAAGCGTGTGTACAGGGGCATAAACGCAGCAGTGATAGGATTGGAGAGGTTTGGTGAGCAAATAAAGACCCTTTGAAGTCATATTGCATGGTACCCATTCCACGGGTTTCAACTACCCAGGTTTAAGGTATTCTTCCTTCAGCTAAAACATGCATGTGGAACCCAGAGTATGATCAACCGTGTGAACGGGAGATGTGTTCAAATATGTCTCAGTTTTCCTCCCCTGGTACTCGGGTGCAACATTCCAGACGCTTTACTAACACTCTCCCCAATTGGAGAGTCAGCGCCTTTAACATCCTGTTTGGCCCAGTTTGCAATTTCTGCGGAAGATGAACAGGAATAGGGAGAACCAATGAGAGACTAGCTGGAGGTGTCTGGACGGGCAAATTTAACTCTCATTTCCCACCAGGAAGAGGAAATAACCAAAGGCTCAGCGTGCCGTGCCAGAACCAGATTAGGGCCTGAAGCCATCCTGCGGTGTTGCGGCCAGCTCACAAGAAAGCGAGTTGAAGAAAGGAGCTCAGGGGCACTGTAATTCACAAACCTGCAGAGTTATAAATGACAGCTATCGTCCAAAAATAGACTGAAGTAAGGCTGCCAAGAGGACTTGAAAGCGGGGCAGAATTGCAGGAAACCGATTTCAGGAGGTAGACTGGAATTGCATTGAAAGCATAGGAAAAGAGGCAGAACGTCCACAATGATGCACTTGGCCAAAAAGGGCGTACGCGTTTTTTCCTGAATATATTCAGGAAAAAACGCATACGCCCTTTTTGGCCAACCAAGCAAGCTTGCAAAGGAAATCTGCACTACAATGAAGTCTCACTTCCCCCCGGGTGAAAAGGGCCATCTGAAAAAAGTGTAAAATCCAGAAAGGCAGGGCAGGCCATGGAGAACTGGGAGCCTTGTTATGCTGATGAGCGGGATGTAAATTGCCAACAGACACTCGGGAGAAGTGTATGGTGTTTCCTGAAACATCTAAAAAACAAAGCAACAGAGCCTAGGGCACTTCCACTTATGGTCCTATAGCTTAGGGAAATTAAAATCAAAAAGACACAGCCACCCCAAAATTTGGGACGCCTCTGTTAACAAGAACCTCGTTTTCAGTACAAGTTCAACATCGCAGAAAGTGAAAAATGGATAAAGAAGTTGTGGTATTTACTTACAAAGCAATATCACTCAGCAATGAAATCTATGTCATCAGGCCCTTAGCAGCACAATGAGTGGATTCAGGTATGATGATTCTAACTGAAATAAGTCACACAGAAAAAGAAACATCATAAGATATCAGTAATACACGGAATGTAAACTTGGCTACACAGGAACTGAATTACAGAACAGAACAGAATCTCAAATTTAGAAAACCAACTTATGCTTGCTTAAGTGGAATGGTGAGTTGGGGTGCTGCATAAAACCAGAGATTGAAATGACAACAGATAAAGTTCCTTAAGCCAAATATGGAATAGACAAGAGCTACTCCTTGCTCAACGAAATGGACTCAACACCGCATATTAAACGCCTAAGAATTTACCTGACTAGTAAGTATCTTAAAACCTATGGATTGCTATGTCTCCGAAAGAGAATCGAGCATGTGTACAGGGGCATAAACGCAGCAGTGATAGGATTGGAGAGGTTCGGTGAGCAAATGAAAACCCTTTGAAGTCATATTGCATGGTCCCCATTCCACGGGTTTCAACTACCCAGGTTTAAGGTATTCTTCCTTCATCTAAAACATGCATGTGGAACCTAGAGTATCATCAACCATGTGATCGGGAGACGTGTTCAAATATGTCTCAGTTTTCGTACCCTGGTACTCGGGTGCAACATTCCAGACACTTTACTAACACTCTCCCCACTTGGAGAGTCAGTCCCTTTAACCTCCTGTTTGGCCCAGTTTGCAATTTCTGCGGAAGATGAACAGGAATAGGGAGAACCAATGAGAGACTAGCTGGAGGTGTCTGGACGGGCAAATTTAACTCTCATTTCCCACCAGGAAGAGGAAATAACCAAAGGCTCAGCGGGCCGTGCCGGAACAAGATTAGGGCCTGAAGCCATCCTGCTGTGTTGCAGCCAGCTCACAAGAAAGCGAGTTGAAGAAAGGAGCTCAGGGGCACTGTAATTCACAAACCTGCAGAGTTATAAATGGCAGCTATCGTCCAAAAATATACTGAAGTAAGGCTGCCAAGAGGACTTGAAAGCGGGGCAGAATTGCAGGAAACCGATTTCAGGAGGTAGACTGGAATTCCATTGAAAGCATAGGAAAAGAGGCAGAACGTCCACAATGATGCACTTGGCCAAAAAGGGCGTATGCGTTTTTTCCTGAATATATTCAGGCAAAAACGCATACGCCCTTTTTGGCCAACCAAGCAAGCTTGCAAAGGAAATCTTCACTACAATGAAGTCTCACTTCCCCCCGGTCAAAAGGGCCATCTGAAAAAAGTGTAAAATCCAGAAAGGCAGGACAGGCCATGGAGAACTAGGAGCCTTGTTATGCTGATGGGCGGGATGTAAATTGCCAACAGACACTTGGGAGAAGTGTATGGTGTTTCCTGAAACATCTAAAAAACAAAGCAACAGAGCCTAGGGCACTTCCACTTATGGTCCTATAGCTTAGGGAAATTAAAATCAAAAAGACACAGCCACCCCAAAATTTGGGACGCCTCTGTTTACAAGAACCTCGTTTACAGTACAAGTTCAACATCGCAGAAAGTGAAAAATGGATAAAGAAGTTGTGGTATTTACTTACAAAGCAATATCACTCAGCAATGAAATCTATGTCATCAGGCCCTTAGCAGCACAATGAGTGGATTCAGGTATGATGATTCTAACTGAAATAAGTCACACAGAAAAAGAAACATCATAAGATATCAGTAATACACGGAATGTAAACTTGGCTACACAGGAACTGAATTACAGAACAGAACAGAATCTCAAATTTAGAAAACCAACTTATGCTTGCTTAAGGGTAATGGTGAGTTGGGGTGCTGCATAAAACCAGAGATTGAAATCAGAACAGATAAAGTTCCTTAAGCCAAATATGGAATAGACAAGAGCTACTCCTTGCTCAACGAAATGGACTCAACACCGCATATTAAACGCCTAAGAATGTACCTGACTTGTAAGTATCTTAAAACCTATGGATTGCTATGTCTCCGAAAGAGAATCGAGCATGTGTACAGGGGCATAAACGCAGCAGTGATAGGATTGGAGAGGTTCGGTGAGCAAATGAAGACCCTTTGAAGTCATATTGCATGGTACCCATTCCACGGGTTTCAACTACCCAGGTTTAAGGTATTCTTCCTTCAGCTAAAACATGCATGTGGAACCCAGAATATGATCAACCATGTGATCGGGAGACGTGTTCAAATATGTCTCAGTTTTCGTACCCTGGTACTCGGGTGCAACATTCCAGACACTTTACTAACACTCTCCCCACTTGGAGAGTCAGTCCCTTTAACCTCCTGTTTGGCCCAGTTTGCAATTTCTGCGGAAGATGAACAGGAATAGGGAGAACCAATGAGAGACTAGCTGGAGGTGTCTGGACGGGCAAATTTAACTCTCATTTCCCACCAGGAAGAGGAAATAACCAAAGGCTCAGCGTGCCGTGCCGGAACCAGATTAGGGCCTGAAGCCATCCTGCGGTGTTGCGGCCAGCTCACAAGAAAGCGAGTTGAAGAAAGGAGCTCAGGGGCACTGTAATTCACAAACCTGCAGAGTTATAAATGACAGCTATCGTCCAAAAATATACTGAAGTAAGGCTGCCAAGAGGACTTGAAAGCGGGGCAGAATTGCAGGAAACCGATTTCAGGAGGTAGACTGGAATTCCATTGAAAGCATAGGAAAAGAGGCAGAACGTCCACAATGATGCACTTGGTCACAAAGGGCGTATGCGTTTTTTCCTGAATATATTCAGGAAAAAACGCATACGCACTTTTTGGCCAACCAAGCAAGCTTGCAAAGGAAATCTGCACTACAATGAAGTCTCACTTCCCCCCGGTCAAAAGGGCCATCTGAAAAAAGTGTAAAATCCAGAAAGGCAGGACAGGCCATGGAGAACTAGGAGCCTTGTTATGCTGATGGGCGGGATGTAAATTGCCAACAGACACTTGGGAGAAGTGTATGGTGTTTCCTGAAACATCTAAAAAACAAAGCAACAGAGCCTAGGGCACTTCCACTTATGGTCCTATAGCTTAGGGAAATTAAAATCAAAAAGACACAGCCACCCCAAAGTTTGGGATGCCTCTGTTTACAAGAACCTCGTTTACAGTACAAGTTCAACATCGCAGAAAGTGAAAAATGGATAAAGAAGTTGTGGTATTTACTTACAAAGCAATATCACTCAGCAATGAAATCTATGTCATCAGGCCCTTAGCAGCACAATGAGTGGATTCAGGTATGATGATTCTAACTGAAATAAGTCACACAGAAAAAGAAACATCATAAGATATCAGTAATACACGGAATGTAAACTTGGCTACACAGGAACTGAATTACAGAACAGAACAGAATCTCAAATTTAGAAAACCAACTTATGCTTGCTTAAGGGTAATGGTGAGTTGGGGTGCTGCATAAAACCAGAGATTGAAATGAGAACAGATAAAGTTCCTTAAGCCAAATATGGAATAGACAAGAGCTACACCTTGCTCAACGAAATGGACTCAACACCGCATATTAAACGCCTAAGAATGTACCTGACTTGTAAGTATCTTAAAACCTATGGATTGCTATGTCTCCGAAAGAGAATCGAGCATGTGTACAGGGGCATAAACGCAGCAGTGATAGGATTGGAGAGGTTCGGTGAGCAAATGAAGACCCTTTGAAGTCATATTGCATGGTCCCCATTCCACGGGTTTCAACTACCCAGGTTTAAGGTATTCTTCCTTCAGCTAAAACATGCATGTGGAACCTAGAGTATGATCAACCATGTGATCGGGAGACGTGTTCAAATATGTCTCAGTTTTCGTACCCTGGTACTCGGGTGCAACATTCCAGACACTTTACTAACACTCTCCCCACTTGGAGAGTCAGTCCCTTTAACCTCCTGTTTGGCCCAGTTTGCAATTTCTGCGGAAGATGAACAGGAATAGGGAGAACCAATGAGAGACTAGCTGGAGGTGTCTGGACGGGCAAATTTAACTCTCATTTCCCACCAGGAAGAGGAAATAACCAAAGGCTCAGCGTGCCGTGCCGGAACCAGATTAGGGCCTGAAGCCATCCTGCGGTGTTGCGGCCAGCTCACAAGAAAGCGAGTTGAAGAAAGGAGCTCAGGGGCACTGTAATTCACAAACCTGCAGAGTTATAAATGACAGCTATCGTCCAAAAATATACTGAAGTAAGGCTGCCAAGAGGACTTGAAAGCGGGGCAGAATTGCAGGAAACCGATTTCAGGAGGTAGACTGGAATTGCATTGAAAGCATAGGAAAAGAGGCAGAACGTCCACAATGATGCACTTGGCCAAAAATGGCATATGCGTTTTCTTCTGAATATATTCAGGAAAAAACGCCTACGCCCTTTTTGGCCAACCAAGCAAGCTTGCAAAGGAAATCTGCACTACAATGAAGTCTCACTTCCCCCCGGTCAAAAGGGCCATCTGAAAAAAGTGTAAAATCCAGAAAGGCAGGACAGGCCATGGAGAACTGGGAGCCTTGTTATGCTGATGGGCGGGATGTAAATTGCCAACAGACACTCGGGAGAAGTGTATGGTGTTTCCTGAAACATCTAAAAAACAAAGCAACAGAGCCTAGGGCACTTCCACTTATGGTCCTATAGCTTAGGGAAATTAAAATCAAAAAGACACAGCCACCCCAAAGTTTGGGACGCCTCTGTTTACAAGAACCTCGTTTACCGTACAAGTTCAACATCGCAGAAAGTGAAAAATGGATAAAGAACTTGTGGTATTTACTTACAAAGCAATATCACTCAGCAATGAAATCTATGTCATCAGGCCCTTAGCAGCACAATGAGTGGATTCAGGTATGATGATTCTAACTGAAATAAGTCACACAGAAAAAGAAACATCATAAGATATCAGTAATACACGGAATGTAAACTTGGCTACACAAGAACTGAATTACAGAACAGAACAGGGTCTCAAATTTAGAAAAGCAACTTATGCTTGCTTAAGGGGTAAGGTGAGTTGGGGTGCTGCATAAAACCAGAGATTGAAATGAGCACAGATAAAGTTCCTTAAGCCAAATATGGAATAGACAAGAGCTACTCCTTGCTCAACGAAATGGACTCAACACCGCATATTAAACGCCTAAGAATGTACCTGACTAGTAAGTATCTTAAAACCTATGGATTGCTATGTCTCCGAAAGAGAATCAAGCATGTGTACAGGGGCATAAACGCAGCAGTGATAGGATTGGAGAGGTTCGGTGAGCAAATGAAGACCCTTTGAAGTCATATTGCATGGTACCCATTCCACGGGTTTCAACTACCCAGGTTTAAGGTATTCTTCCTTCAGCTAAAACATGCATGTGGAACCTAGAGTATGATCAACCATGTGATCGGGAGACGTGTTTAAATATGTCTCAGTTTTCGTACCCTGGTACTCGGGTGCAACATTCCAGACGCTTTACTAACACTCTCCCCACTTGGAGAGTCAGCGCCTTTAACCTCCTGTTTGGCCCAGTTTGCAATTTCTGCGGAAGATGAACAGGAATAGGGAGAACCAATGAGAGACTAGCTGGAGGTGTCTGGACGGGCAAATTTAACTCTCATTTCCCACCAGTAAGAGGAAATAACCAAAGGCTCAGCTGCCGTGCCGGAACTAGATTAGGGCCTGAAGCCATCCTGCGGTGTTGCGGCCAGCTCACAAGAAAGCGAGTTGAAGAAAGGAGCTCAGGGGCACTGTAATTCACAAACCTGCAGAGTTATAAATGACAGCTATCGTCCAAAAATATACTGAAGTAAGGCTGCCAAGAGGACTTGAAAGCGGGGCAGAATTGCAGGAAACCGATTTCAGGAGGTAGACTGGAATTGCATTGAAAGCATAGGAAAAGAGGCAATACGTCCACAATGATGCACTTGGCCAAAAAGGGCGTATGCGTGTTTTCCTGAATATATTCAGGAAAAAACGCATACGCCCTTTTTGGCCAACCAAGCAAACTTGCAAAGGAAATCTGCACTACAATGAAGTCTCACTTCCCCCCGGTCAAAAGGGCCATCTGAAAAAAGTGTAAAATCCAGAAAGGCAGGACAGGCCATGGAGAACTGGGAGCCTTGTTATGCTGATGGGCGGGATGTAAATTGCCAACAGACACTCGGGAGAAGTGTATGGTGTTTCCTGAAACATCTAAAAAACAAAGCAACAGAGCCTAGGGCACTTCCACTTATGGTCCTATAGCTTAGGGAAATTAAAATCAAAAAGGCACAGCCACCCCAAAGTTTGGGACGCCTCTGTTTACAAGAACCTCGTTTACCATACAAGTTCAATATCACAGAAAGTGAAAAATGGATAAAGAACTTGTGGTACTTACGTACAATGCAGTATCACACAGCAATGAAATCTATGTCATCAGGCCCGTAGCAACATAATGAGTGGATTCAGATACGATGATTCTAACAGAAATAAGTCACACAGAAAAAGAAACATCATAAGATGTCACTAATACACGGAATGTAAACTTGGTTACACAGGAACTGAATTCCAAAACAGAACAGGGTCTCAAATTTAGAAAACCAACTTATGCTTGCTTAAGGGGAAAGGAGAGTTGGGGTGCTGCATAAAACCAGAGATTGAAATGAGCACAGATAAAGTTCCTTAAGCCAAATATGGAATAGACAAGAGCTACTCCTTGCTCAACGAAATGGACTCAACACCGCATATTAAACGCCTAACAATGTACCTGACTAGTAAGTATCTTAAAACCTATGGATTGCTATGTCTCCAAAAGAGAATCAAGCGTGTGTACAGGGGCATAAACGCAGCAGTGATAGGATTGTAGAGGTTCGGTGAGCAAATGAAGACCCTTTGAAGTCATATTGCATGGTACCCATTCCACGGGTTTCAACTACCCAGGTTTAAGGTATTCTTCCTTCAGCTAAAACATGCATGTGGAACCCAGAGTATGATCAACCGTGTGAACGGGAGACGTGTTCAAATATGTCTCAGTTTTCCTCCTCTGGTACTCGGGTGCAACATTCCAGACGCTTTACTAACACTCTCCCCACTTGGAGAGTCAGCGCCTTTAACCTCCTGTTTGGCCCAGTTTGCAATTTCTGCGGAAGATGAACAGGAATAGGGAGAACCAATGAGAGACTAGCTGGAGGTGTCTGGACGGGCAAATTTAACTCTCATTTCCCACCAGGAAGAGGAAATACCCAAAGGCTCAGCGTGCCGTGCCGGAACCAGATTAGGGCCTGAAGCCATCCTGCGGTGTTGCGGCCAGGTCACAAGAAAGCGAGTTGAAGAAAGGAGCTCAGGGACACTGTAATTCACAAACCTGCAGAGTTATAAATGACAGCTATCGTCCAAAAATATACTGAAGTAAGGCTGCCAAGAGGACTTGAAAGCGGGGCAGAATTGCAGGAAACCGATTTCAGGAGGTAGACTGGAATTGCATTGAAAGCATAGGAAAAGAGGCAGAACGTCCACAATGATGCACTTGGCCAAAAAGGGCGTATGCGTTTTTTCCTGAATATATTCAGGAAAAAACGCATACGCCCTTTTTGGCCAACCAAGCAAACTTGCAAAGGAAATCTGCACTACAATGAAGTCTCACTTCCCCCCAGTCAAAAGGGCCATCTGAAAAAAGTGTAAACTCCAGAAAGGCAGGACAGGCCATGGAGAACTGGGAGCCTTGTTATGCTGATGGGCGGGATGTAAATTGCCAACAGACACTCGGGAGAAGTGTATGGTGTTTCCTGAAACATCTAAAAAACAAAGCAACAGAGCCTAGGGCACTTCCACTTATGGTCCTATAACTTAGGGAAATTAAAATCAAAAAGACACAGCCACCTCAAAGTTTGGAACGGCTCTGTTTACAAGAACCTCATTTACAGTACAAGTTCAACATCGCAGAAAGTGAAAAATGGATAAAGATGTTGTGGTATTTACTTACAAAGCAATATCACTCAGCAATGAAATCTATGTCATCAGGCCCTTAGCAGCACAATGAGTGGATTCAGGTATGATGATTCTAACTGAAATAAGTCACACAGAAAAAGAAACATCATAAGATATCAGTAATACACGGAATGTAAACTTGGCTACACAGGAACTGAATTACAGAACAGAACAGGGTCTCAAATTTAGAAAACCAACTTATGCTTGCTTAAGGGTAAAGGTGAGTTGGGGTGCCGCATAAAACCAGAGATTGAAATGAGCACAGATAAAGTTCCTTAAGCCAAATATGGAATAGACAAGAGCTACTCCTTGCTCAACGAAATGTACTCAACACCCCATATTAAACGCCTAAGAATGTACCTGACTTGTAAGTATCTTAAAACCTATGGATTGCTATGTCTCCGAAAGAGAATCGAGCATGTGTACAGGGGCATAAACGCAGCAGTGATAGGATTGGAGAGGTTCGGTGAGCAAATGAAGACCCTTTGAAGTCATATTGCATGGTCCCCATTCCACGGGTTTCAACTACCCAGGTTTAAGGTATTCTTCCTTCAGCTAAAACATGCATGTGGAACCTAGAGTATGATCAACCATGTGATCGGGAGACGTGTTCAAATATGTCTCAGTTTTCGTACCCTGGTACTCGGGTGCAACATTCCAGACACTTTACTAACACTCTCCCCACTTGGAGAGTCAGTCCCTTTAACCTCCTGTTTGGCCCAGTTTGCAATTTCTGCGGAAGATGAACAGGAATAGGGAGAACCAATGAGAGACTAGCTGGAGGTGTCTGGACGGGCAAATTTAACTCTCATTTCCCACCAGGAAGAGGAAATAACCAAAGGCTCAGCGGGCCGTGCCGGAACCAGATTAGGGCCTGAAGCCATCCTGCGGTGTTGCGGCCAGCTCACAAGAAAGCGAGTTGAAGAAAGGAGCTCAGGGGCACTGTAATTCACAAACCTGCAGAGTTATAAATGACAGCTATCGTCCAAAAATATACTGAAGTAAGGCTGCCAAGAGGACTTGAAAGCGGGGCAGAATTGCAGGAAACCGATTTCAGGAGGTAGACTGGAATTGCATTGAAAGCATAGGAAAAGAGGCAGAACGTCCACAATGATGCACTTGGCCAAAAAGGGCGTATGCGTTTTTTCCTGAATATATTCAGGAAAAAACGCATACGCCCTTTTTGGCCAACCAAGCAAGCTTGCAAAGGAAATCTGCACTACAATGAAGTCTCACTTCCCCCCGGTCAAAAGGGCCATCTGAAAAAAGTGTAAAATCCAGAAAGGCAGGACAGGCCATGGAGAACTGGGAGCCTTGTTATGCTGATGGGCGGGATGTAAATTGCCAACAGACACTTGGGAGAAGTGTATGGTGTTTCCTGAAACATCTAAAAAACAAAGCAACAGAGCCTAGGGCACTTCCACTTATTGTCCTATAGCTTAGGGAAATTAAAATCAAAAAGACACAGCCACCCCAAAGTTTGGGGAGGCTCTGGTTACAAGAACCTCGTTTACAGTACAAGTTCAACATCGCAGAAAGTGAAAAATGGATAAAGAAATTGTGGTATTTACTTACAAAGCAATATCACTCAGCAATGAAATCTATGTCATCAGGCCCTTAGCAGCACAATGAGTGGATTCAGGTATGATGATTCTAACTGAAATAAGTCACACAGAAAAAGAAACATCATAAGATATCAGTAATACACGGAATGTAAACTTGGCTACACAGGAACTGAATTACAGAACAGAACAGAATCTCAAATTTAGAAAACCAACTTATGCTTGCTTAAGGGTAATGGTGAGTAGGGGTGCTGCATAAAACCAGAGATTGAAATGAGAACAGATAAAGTTCCTTAAGCCAAATATGGAATAGACAAGAGCTACTCCTTGCTCAACGAAATGGACTCAACACCGCATATTAAACGCCTAAGAATGTACCTGACTTGTAAGTATCTTAAAACCTATGGATTGCTATGTCTCCGAAAGAGAATCGAGCATGTGTACAGGGGCATAAACGCAGCAGTGATAGGATTGGAGAGGTTCGGTGAGCAAATGAAGACCCTTTGAAATCATATTGCATGGTCCCCATTCCACGGGTTTCAACTACCCAGGTTTAAGGTATTCTTCCTTCAGCTAAAACATGCATGTGGAACCTAGAGTATGATCAACCATGTGATCGGGAGACGTGTTCAAATATATCTCAGTTTTCGTACCCTGGTACTCGGGTGCAACATTCCAGACACTTTACTAACACTCTCCCCACTTGGAGAGTCAGTCCCTTTAACCTCCTGTTTGGCCCAGTTTGCAATTTCTGCGGAAGATGAACAGGAATAGGGAGAACCAATGAGAGACTAGCTGGAGGTGTCTGGACGGGCAAATTTAACTCTCATTTCCCACCAGGAAGAGGAAATAACCAAAGGCTCAGCGGGCCGTGCCAGAACCAGATTAGGACCTGAAGCCATCTTGCGGTGTTGCGGCCAGCTCACAAGAAAGCGAGTTGAAGAAAGGAGCTCAGGGGCACTGTAATTCACAAACCTGCAGAGTTATAAATGACAGCTATCGTCCAAAAATATACTGAAGTAAGGCTGCCAAGAGGACTTGAAAGCGGGGCAGAATTACAGGAAACCGATTTCAGGAGGTAGACTGGAATTGCATTGAAAGCATAGGAAAAGAGGCAGAACGTCCACAATGATGCACTTGGCCAAAAATGGCATATGCGTTTTCTTCTGAATATATTCAGGAAAAAACGCATATGCCCTTTTTGGCCAACCAAGCAAGCTTGCAAAGGAAATCTGCACTACAATGAAGTCTCACTTCCCCCCGGTCAAAAGGGCCATCTGAAAAAAGTGTAAAATCCAGAAAGGCAGGACAGGCCATGGAGAACTGGGAGCCTTGTTATGCTGATGGGCGGGATGTAAATTGCCAACAGACACTCGGGAGAAGTGTATGGTGTTTCCTGAAACATCTAAAAAACAAAGCAACAGAGCCTAGGGCACTTCCACTTATGGTCCTATAGCTTAGGGAAATTAAAATCAAAAAGACACAGCCACCCCAAAGTTTGGGACGCCTCTGTTTACAAGAACCTCGTTTACCGTACAAGTTCAACATCGCAGAAAGTGAAAAATGGATAAAGAAGTTGTGGTATTTACTTACAAAGCAATATCACTCAGCAATGAAATCTATGTCATCAGGCCCTTAGCAGCACAATGAGTGGATTCAGGTATGATGATTCTAACTGAAATAAGTCACACAGAAAAAGAAACATCATAAGATATCAGTAATACACGGAATGTAAACTTGGCTACACAAGAACTGAATTACAGAACAGAACAGGGTCTCAAATTTAGAAAAGCAACTTATGCTTGCTTAAGGGGTAAGGTGAGTTGGGGTGCTGCATAAAACCAGAGATTGAAATGAGCACAGATAAAGTTCCTTAAGCCAAATATGGAATAGACAAGAGCTACTCCTTGCTCAACGAAATGGACTCAACACCGCATATTAAACGCCTAAGAATGTACCTGACTAGTAAGTATCTTAAAACCTATGGATTGCTATGTCTCCGAAAGAGAATCAAGCATGTGTACAGGGGCATAAACGCAGCAGTGATAGGATTGGAGAGGTTCGGTGAGCAAATGAAGACCCTTTGAAGTCATATTGCATGGTACCCATTCCACGGGTTTCAACTACCCAGGTTTAAGGTATTCTTCCTTCAGCTAAAACATGCATGTGGAACCTAGAGTATGATCAACCATGTGATCGGGAGACGTGTTTAAATATGTCTCAGTTTTCGTACCCTGGTACTCGGGTGCAACATTCCAGACGCTTTACTAACACTCTCCCCACTTGGAGAGTCAGCGCCTTTAACCTCCTGTTTGGCCCAGTTTGCAATTTCTGCGGAAGATGAACAGGAATAGGGAGAACCAATGAGAGACTAGCTGGAGGTGTCTGGACGGGCAAATTTAACTCTCATTTCCCACCAGGAAGAGGAAATAACCAAAGGCTCAGCTGCCGTGCCGGAACTAGATTAGGGCCTGAAGCCATCCTGCGGTGTTGCGGCCAGCTCACAAGAAAGCGAGTTGAAGAAAGGAGCTCAGGGGCACTGTAATTCACAAACCTGCAGAGTTATAAATGACAGCTATCGTCCAAAAATATACTGAAGTAAGGCTGCCAAGAGGACTTGAAAGCGGGGCAGAATTGCAGGAAACCGATTTCAGGAGGTAGACTGGAATTGCATTGAAAGCATAGGAAAAGAGGCAGAACGTCCACAATGATGCACTTGGCCAAAAAGGGCGTATGCGTTTTTTCCTGAATATATTCAGGAAAAAACGCATACGCCCTTTTTGGCCAACCAAGCAAACTTGCAAAGGAAATCTGCACTACAATGAAGTCTCACTTCCCCCCGGTCAAAAGGGCCTTCTGAAAAAAGTGTAAAATCCAGAAAGGCAGGACAGGCCATGGAGAACTGGGAGCCTTGTTATGCTGATGGGCAGGATGTAAATTGCCAACAGACACTCGGGAGAAGTGTATGGTGTTTCCTGAAACATCTAAAAAACAAAGCAACAGAGCCTAGGGCACTTCCACTTATGGTCCTATAGCTTAGGGAAATTAAAATCAAAAAGGCACAGCCACCCCAAAGTTTGGGACGCCTCTGTTTACAAGAACCTCGTTTACCATACAAGTTCAATATCACAGAAAGTGAAAAATGGATAAAGAACTTGTGGTACTTACGTACAATGCAGTATCACACAGCAATGAAATCTATGTCATCAGGCCCGTAGCAACATAATGAGTGGATTCAGATACGATGATTCTAACAGAAATAAGTCACACAGAAAAAGAAACATAATAAGATGTCACTAATACACGGAATGTAAACTTGGTTACACAGGAACTGAATTCCAAAACAGAACAGGGTCTCAAATTTAGAAAACCAACTTATGCTTGCTTAAGGGGAAAGGTGAGTTGGGGTGCTGCATAAAACCAGAGATTGAAATGAGCACAGATAAAGTTCCTTAAGCCAAATATGGAATAGACAAGAGCTACTCCTTGCTCAACGAAATGGACTCAACACCGCATATTAAACGCCTAACAATGTACCTGACTAGTAAGTATCTTAAAACCTATGGATTGCTATGTCTCCAAAATAGAATCAAGCGTGTGTACAGGGGCATAAACGCAGCAGTGATAGGATTGTAGAGGTTCGGTGAGCAAATGAAGACCCTTTGAAGTCATATTGCATGGTACCCATTCCACGGGTTTCAACTACCCAGGTTTAAGGTATTCTTCCTTCAGCTAAAACATGCATGTGGAACCCAGAGTATGATCAACCGTGTGAACGGGAGACGTGTTCAAATATGTCTCAGTTTTCCTCCCCTGGTACTCGGGTGCAACATTCCAGACGCTTTACTAACACTCTCCCCACTTGGAGAGTCAGCGCCTTTAACCTCCTGTTTGGCCCAGTTTGCAATTTCTGCGGAAGATGAACAGGAATAGGGAGAACCAATGAGAGACTAGCTGGAGGTGTCTGGACGGGCAAATTTAACTCTCATTTCCCACCAGGAAGAGGAAATACCCAAAGGCTCAGCGTGCCGTGCCGGAACCAGATTAGGGCCTGAAGCCATCCTGCGGTGTTGCGGCCAGGTCACAAGAAAGCGAGTTGAAGAAAGGAGCTCAGGGACACTGTAATTCACAAACCTGCAGAGTTATAAATGACAGCTATCGTCCAAAAATATACTGAAGTAAGGCTGCCAAGAGGACTTGAAAGCGGGGCAGAATTGCAGGAAACCGATTTCAGGAGGTAGACTTGAATTGCATTGAAAGCATAGGAAAAGAGGCAGAACGGCCACAATGATGCACTTGGCCAAAAAGGGCGTATGCGTTTTTTCCTGAATATATTCAGGAAAAAACGCATACGCCCTTTTTGGCCAACCAAGCAAACTTGCAAAGGAAATCTGCACTACAATGAAGTCTCACTTCCCCCCTGTCAAAAGGGCCATCTGAAATAAGTGTAAACTCCAGAAAGGCAGGACAGGCCATGGAGAACTGGGAGCCTTGTTATGCTGATGGGCGGGATGTAAATTGCCAACAGACACTCGGGAGAAGTGTATGGTGTTTCCTGAAACATCTAAAAAACAAAGCAACAGAGCCTAGGGCACTTCCACTTATGGTCCTATAGCTTAGGGAAATTAAAATCAAAAAGACACAGCCACCCCAAAGTTTGGAACGGCTCTGTTTACGAGAACCTCATTTACAGTAGAAGTTCAACATCGCAGAAAGTGAAAAATGGATAAAGAAGTTGTGGTATTTACTTACAAAGCAATATCACTCAGCAATGAAATCTATGTCATCAGGCCCTTAGCAGCACAATGAGTGGATTCAGGTATGATGATTCTAACTGAAATAAGTCACACAGAAAAAGAAACATCATAAGATATCACTAATACACGGAATGTAAACTTGGCTACACAGGAACTGAATTACAGAACAGAACAGGGTCTCAAATTTAGAAAACCAACTTATGCTTGCTTAAGGGTAAAGGTGAGTTGGGGTGCTACATAAAACCAGAGACTGAAATGAGCACAGGTAAAGTTCCTTAAGCCAAATATGGAATAGACAAGAGCTACTCCTTGCTCAACGAAATGGACTCAACACCGCATATTAAACGCCTAAGAATGTACCTGACTAGTAAGTATCTTAAAACCTATGGATTGCTATGTCTCCGAAAGAGAATCAAGCATGTGTACAGGGGCATAAACGCAGCAGTGATAGGATTGGAGAGGTTCGGTGAGCAAATGAAGACCCTTTGAAGTCATATTGCATGGTACCCATTCCACGGGTTTCAACTACCCAGGTTTAAGGTATTCTTCCTTCAGCTAAAACATGCATGTGGAACCTAGAGTATGATCAACCATGTGATCGGGAGACGTGTTTAAATATGTCTCAGTTTTCGTACCCTGGTACTCGGGTGCAACATTCCAGACGCTTTACTAACACTCTCCCCACTTGGAGAGTCAGCGCCTTTAACCTCCTGTTTGGCCCAGTTTGCAATTTCTGCGGAAATGAACAGGAATAGGGAGAACCAATGAGAGACTAGCTGGAGGTGTCTGGACGGGCAAATTTAACTCTCATTTCCCACCAGGAAGAGGAAATAACCAAAGGCTCAGCGGGCCGTGCCGGAACCAGATTAGGACCTGAAGCCATCTTGCGGTGTTGCGGCCAGCTCACAAGAAAGCGAGTTGAAGAAAGGAGCTCAGGGGCACTGTAATTCACAAACCTGCAGAGTTATAAATGACAGCTATCGTCCAAAAATATACTGAAGTAAGGCTGCCAAGAGGACTTGAAAGCGGGGCAGAATTACAGGAAACCGATTTCAGGAGGTAGACTGGAATTGCATTGAAAGCATAGGAAAAGAGGCAGAACGTCCACAATGATGCACTTGGCCAAAAATGGCATATGCGTTTTCTTCTGAATATATTCAGGAAAAAACGCATACGCCCTTTTTGGCCAACCAAGCAAGCTTGCAAAGGAAATCTGCACTACAATGAAGTCTCACTTCCCCCCGGTCAAAAGGGCCATCTGAAAAAAGTGTAAAATCCAGAAAGGCAGGACAGGCCATGGAGAACTGGGAGCCTTGTTATGCTGATGGGCGGGATGTAAATTGCCAACAGACACTCGGGAGAAGTGTATGGTGTTTCCTGAAACATCTAAAAAACAAAGCAACAGAGCCTAGGGCACTTCCACTTATGGTCCTATAGCTTAGGGAAATTAAAATCAAAAAGACACAGCCACCCCAAAGTTTGGGACGCCTCTGTTTACAAGAACCTCGTTTACCGTACAAGTTCAACATCGCAGAAAGTGAAAAATGGATAAAGAAGTTGTGGTATTTACTTACAAAGCAATATCACTCAGCAATGAAATCTATGTCATCAGGCCCTTAGCAGCACAATGAGTGGATTCAGGTATGATGATTCTAACTGAAATAAGTCACACAGAAAAAGAAACATCATAAGATATCAGTAATACACGGAATGTAAACTTGGCTACACAAGAACTGAATTACAGAACAGAACAGGGTCTCAAATTTAGAAAAGCAACTTATGCTTGCTTAAGGGGTAAGGTGAGTTGGGGTGCTGCATAAAACCAGAGATTGAAATGAGCACAGATAAAGTTCCTTAAGCCAAATATGGAATAGACAAGAGCTACTCCTTGCTCAACGAAATGGACTCAACACCGCATATTAAACGCCTAAGAATGTACCTGACTAGTAAGTATCTTAAAACCTATGGATTGCTATGTCTCCGAAAGAGAATCAAGCATGTGTACAGGGGCATAAACGCAGCAGTGATAGGATTGGAGAGGTTCGGTGAGCAAATGAAGACCCTTTGAAGTCATATTGCATGGTACCCATTCCACGGGTTTCAACTACCCAGGTTTAAGGTATTCTTCCTTCAGCTAAAACATGCATGTGGAACCTAGAGTATGATCAACCATGTGATCGGGAGACGTGTTTAAATATGTCTCAGTTTTCGTACCCTGGTACTCGGGTGCAACATTCCAGACGCTTTACTAACACTCTCCCCACTTGGAGAGTCAGCGCCTTTAACCTCCTGTTTGGCCCAGTTTGCAATTTCTGCGGAAG
Organism: Grampus griseus; assembly: GCF_964374135.1. Lineage (NCBI taxonomy): Eukaryota > Metazoa > Chordata > Mammalia > Artiodactyla > Delphinidae > Grampus > Grampus griseus. Next base: position 168,447 of record NW_028133048.1, read on the forward strand.
ATGAACAGGAATAGGGAGAACCAATGAGAGACTAGCTGGAGGTGTCTGGACGGGCAAATTTAACTCTCATTTCCCACCAGGAAGAGGAAATAACCAAAGGCTCAGCTGCCGTGCCGGAACTAGATTAGGGCCTGAAGCCATCCTGCGGTATTGCGGCCAGCTCACAAGAAAGCGAGTTGAAGAAAGGAGCTCAGGGGCACTGTAATTCACAAACCTGCAGAGTTATAAATGACAGCTATCGTCCAAAAATATACTGAAGTAAGGCTGCCAAGAGGACTTGAAAGCGGGGCAGAATTGCAGGAAACCGATTTCAGGAGGTAGACTGGAATTGCATTGAAAGCATAGGAAAAGAGGCAGAACGTCCACAATGATGCACTTGGCCAAAAAGGGCGTATGCGTTTTTTCCTGAATATATTCAGGAAAAAACGCATACGCCCTTTTTGGCCAACCAAGCAAACTTGCAAAGGAAATCTGCACTACAATGAAGTCTCACTTCCCCCCGGTCAAAAGGGCCTTCTGAAAAAAGTGTAAAATCCAGAAAGGCAGGACAGGCCATGGAGAACTGGGAGCCTTGTTATGCTGATGGGCGGGATGTAAATTACCAACAGACACTCGGGAGAAGTGTATGGTGTTTCCTGAAACATCTAAAAAACAAAGCAACAGAGCCTAGGGCACTTCCACTTATGGTCCTATAGCTTAGGGAAATTAAAATCAAAAAGGCACAGCCACCCCAAAGTTTGGGACGCCTCTGTTTACAAGAACCTCGTTTACCATACAAGTTCAATATCACAGAAAGTGAAAAATGGATAAAGAACTTGTGGTACTTACGTACAATGCAGTATCACACAGCAATGAAATCTATGTCATCAGGCCCGTAGCAACATAATGAGTGGATTCAGATACGATGATTCTAACAGAAATAAGTCACACAGAAAAAGAAACATCATAAGATGTCACTAATACACGGAATGTAAACTTGGTTACACAGGAACTGAATTCCAAAACAGAACAGGGTCTCAAATTTAGAAAACCAACTTATGCTTGCTTAAGGGGAAAGGTGAGTTGGGGTGCTGCATAAAACCAGAGATTGAAATGAGCACAGATAAAGTTCCTTAAGCCAAATATGGAATAGACAAGAGCTACTCCTTGCTCAACGAAATGGACTCAACACCGCATATTAAACGCCTAACAATGTACCTGACTAGTAAGTATCTTAAAACCTATGGATTGCTATGTCTCCAAAATAGAATCAAGCGTGTGTACAGGGGCATAAACGCAGCAGTGATAGGATTGTAGAGGTTCGGTGAGCAAATGAAGACCCTTTGAAGTCATATTGCATGGTACCCATTCCACGGGTTTCAACTACCCAGGTTTAAGGTATTCTTCCTTCAGCTAAAACATGCATGTGGAACCCAGAGTATGATCAACCGTGTGAACGGGAGACGTGTTCAAATATGTCTCAGTTTTCCTCCCCTGGTACTCGGGTGCAACATTCCAGACGCTTTACTAACACTCTCCCCACTTGGAGAGTCAGCGCCTTTAACCTCCTGTTTGGCCCAGTTTGCAATTTCTGCGGAAGATGAACAGGAATAGGGAGAACCAATGAGAGACTAGCTGGAGGTGTCTGGACGGGCAAATTTAACTCTCATTTCCCACCAGGAAGAGGAAATACCCAAAGGCTCAGCATGCCGTGCCGGAACCAGATTAGGGCCTGAAGCCATCCTGCGGTGTTGCGGCCAGGTCACAAGAAAGCGAGTTGAAGAAAGGAGCTCAGGGACACTGTAATTCACAAACCTGCAGAGTTATAAATGACAGCTATCGTCCAAAAATAGACTGAAGTAAGGCTGCCAAGAGGACTTGAAAGCGGGGCAGAATTGCAGGAAACCGATTTCAGGAGGTAGACTGGAATTGCATTGAAAGCATAGGAAAAGAGGCAGAACGGCCACAATGATGCACTTGGCCAAAAAGGGCGTATGCGTTTTTTCCTGAATATATTCAGGAAAAAACGCATACGCCCTTTTTGGCCAACCAAGCAAACTTGCAAAGGAAATCTGCACTACAATGAAGTCTCACTTCCCCCCTGTCAAAAGGGCCATCTGAAATAAGTGTAAACTCCAGAAAGGCAGGACAGGCCATGGAGAACTGGGAGCCTTGTTATGCTGATGGGCGGGATGTAAATTGCCAACAGACACTTGGGAGAAGTGTATGGTGTTTCCTGAAACATCTAAAAAACAAAGCAACAGAGCCTAGGGCACTTCCACTTATGGTCCTATAGCTTAGGGAAATTAAAATCAAAAAGACACAGCCACCCCAAAGTTTGGAACGGCTCTGTTTACAAGAACCTCATTTACAGTACAAGTTCAACATCGCAGAAAGTGAAAAATGGATAAAGAAGTTGTGGTATTTACTTACAAAGCAATATCACTCAGCAATGAAATCTATGTCATCAGGCCCTTAGCAGCACAATGAGTGGATTCAGGTATGATGATTCTAACTGAAATAAGTCACACAGAAAAAGAAACATCATAAGATATCACTAATACACGGAATGTAAACTTGGCTACACAGGAACTGAATTACAGAACAGAACAGGGTCTCAAATTTAGAAAACCAACTTATGCTTGCTTAAGGGTAAAGGTGAGTTGGGGTGCTACATAAAACCAGAGATTGAAATGAGCACAGGTAAAGTTCCTTAAGCCAAATATGGAATAGACAAGAGCTACTCCTTGCTCAACGAAATGGACTCAACACCCCATATTAAACGCCTAAGAATGTACCTGACTAGTAAGTATCTTAAAACCTATGGATTGCTATGTCTCCGAAAGAGAATCAAGCATGTGTACAGGGGCATAAACGCAGCAGTGATAGGATTGGAGAGGTTCGGTGAGCAAATGAAGACCCTTTGAAGTCATATTGCATGGTACCCATTCCACGGGTTTCAACTACCCAGGTTTAAGGTATTCTTCCTTCAGCTAAAACATGCATGTGGAACCTAGAGTATGATCAACCATGTGATCGGGAGACGTGTTTAAATATGTCTCAGTTTTCGTACCCTGGTACTCGGGTGCAACATTCCAGACGCTTTACTAACACTCTCCCCACTTGGAGAGTCAGCGCCTTTAACCTCCTGTTTGGCCCAGTTTGCAATTTCTGCGGAAGATGAACAGGAATAGGGAGAACCAATGAGAGACTAGCTGGAGGTGTCTGGACGGGCAAATTTAACTCTCATTTCCCACCAGGAAGAGGAAATAACCAAAGGCTCAGCTGCCGTGCCGGAACTAGATTAGGGCCTGAAGCCATCCTGCGGTATTGCGGCCAGCTCACAAGAAAGCGAGTTGAAGAAAGGAGCTCAGGGGCACTGTAATTCACAAACCTGCAGAGTTATAAATGACAGCTATCGTCCAAAAATATACTGAAGTAAGGCTGCCAAGAGGACTTGAAAGCGGGGCAGAATTGCAGGAAACCGATTTCAGGAGGTAGACTGGAATTGCATTGAAAGCATAGGAAAAGAGGCAGAACGTCCATAATGATGCACTTGGCCAAAAAGGGCGTATGCGTTTTTTCCTGAATATATTCAGGAAAAAACGCATACGCACTTTTTGGCCAACCAAGCAAACTTGCAAAGGAAATCTGCACTACAATGAAGTCTCACTTCCCCCCGGTCAAAAGGGCCTTCTGAAAAAAGTGTAAAATCCAGAAAGGCAGGACAGGCCATGGAGAACTGGGAGCCTTGTTATGCTGATGGGCGGGATGTAAATTGCCAACAGACACTCGGGAGAAGTGTATGGTGTTTCCTGAAACATCTAAAAAACAAAGCAACAGAGCCTAGGGCACTTCCACTTATGGTCCTATAGCTTAGGGAAATTAAAATCAAAAAGGCACAGCCACCCCAAAGTTTGGGACGCCTCTGTTTACAAGAACCTCGTTTACCATACAAGTTCAATATCACAGAAAGTGAAAAATGGATAAAGACCTTGTGGTACTTACGTACAATGCAGTATCACACAGCAATGAAATCTATGTCATCAGGCCCGTAGCAACATAATGAGTGGATTCAGATACGATGATTCTAACAGAAATAAGTCACACAGAAAAAGAAACATCATAAGATGTCACTAATACACGGAATGTAAACTTGGCTACACAGGAACTGAATTCCAAAACAGAACAGGGTCTCAAATTTAGAAAACCAACTTATGCTTGCTTAAGGGGAAAGGTGAGTTGGGGTGCTGCATAAAACCAGAGATTGAAATGAGCACAGATAAAGTTCCTTAAGCCAAATATGGAATAGACAAGAGCTACTCCTTGCTCAACGAAATGGACTCAACACCGCATATTAAACGCCTAACAATGTACCTGACTAGTAAGTATCTTAAAACCTATGGATTGCTATGTCTCCAAAAGAGAATCAAGCGTGTGTACAGGGGCATAAACGCAGCAGTGATAGGATTGTAGAGGTTCGGTGAGCAAATGAAAACCCTTTGAAGTCATATTGCATGGTACCCATTCCACGGGTTTCAACTACCCAGGTTTAAGGTATTCTTCCTTCAGCTAAAACATGCATGTGGAACCCAGAGTATGATCAACCGTGTGAACGGGAGACGTGTTCAAATATGTCTCAGTTTTCCTCCCCTGGTACTCGGGTGCAACATTCCAGACGCTTTACTAACACTCTCCCCACTTGGAGAGTCAGCGCCTTTAACCTCCTGTTTGGCCCAGTTTGCAATTTCTGCGGAAGATGAACAGGAATAGGGAGAACCAATGAGAGACTAGCTGGAGGTGTCTGGACGGGCAAATTTAACTCTCATTTCCCACCAGGAAGAGGAAATACCCAAAGGCTCAGCGTGCCGTGCCGGAACCAGATTAGGGCCTGAAGCCATCCTGCGGTGTTGCGGCCAGGTCACAAGAAAGCGAGTTGAAGAAAGGAGCTCAGGGACACTGTAATTCACAAACCTGCAGAGTTATAAATGACAGCTATCGTCCAAAAATAGACTGAAGTAAGGCTGCCAAGAGGACTTGAAAGCGGGGCAGAATTGCAGGAAACCGATTTTAGGAGGTAGACTGGAATTGCATTGAAAGCATAGGAAAAGAGGCAGAACGGCCACAATGATGCACTTGGCCAAAAAGGGCGTATGCGTTTTTTCCTGAATATATTCAGGAAAAAACGCATACGCCCTTTTTGGCCAACCAAGCAAACTTGCAAAGGAAATCTGCACTACAATGAAGTCTCACTTCCCCCCTGTCAAAAGGGCCATCTGAAATAAGTGTAAACTCCAGAAAGGCAGGACAGGCCATGGAGAACTGGGAGCCTTGTTATGCTGATGGGCGGGATGTAAATTGCCAACAGACACTCGGGAGAAGTGTATGGTGTTTCCTGAAACATCTAAAAAACAAAGCAACAGAGCCTAGGGCACTTCCACTTATGGTCCTATAGCTTAGGGAAATTAAAATCAAAAAGACACAGCCACCCCAAAGTTTGGAACGGCTCTGTTTACAAGAACCTCATTTACAGTACAAGTTCAACATCGCAGAAAGTGAAAAATGGATAAAGAAGTTGTGGTATTTACTTACAAAGCAATATCACTCAGCAATGAAATCTATGTCATCAGGCCCTTAGCAGCACAATGAGTGGATTCAGGTATGATGATTCTAACTGAAATAAGTCACACAGAAAAAGAAACATCATAAGATATCACTAATACACGGAATGTAAACTTGGCTACACAGGAACTGAATTACAGAACAGAACAGGGTCTCAAATTTAGGAAACCAACTTATGCTTGCTTAAGGGTAAAGGTGAGTTGGGGTGCTACATAAAACCAGAGATTGAAATGAGCACAGGTAAAGTTCCTTAAGCCAAATATGGAATAGACAAGAGCTACTCCTTGCTCAACGAAATGGACTCAACACCGCATATTAAACGCCTAAGAATGTACCTGACTAGTAAGTATCTTAAAACCTATGGATTGCTATGTCTCCGAAAGAGAATCGAGCATGTGTACAGGGGCATAAACGCAGCAGTGATAGGATTGGAGAGGTTCGGTGAGCAAATGAAGACCCCTTGAAGTCATATTGCATGGTACCCATTACACGGGTTTCAACTACCCAGGTTTAAGGTATTCTTCCTTCAGCTAAATCATGCATGTGGAACCTAGAGTATGATCAACCATGTGATAGGGAGACATGTTCAAATATGTCTCAGTTTTCGTACCCTGGTACTCGGGTGCAAAATTCCAGACACTTTACTAACACTCTCCCCACTTGGAGAGTCAGTCCCTTTAACCTCCTGTTTGGCCCAGTTTGCAATTTCTGCGGAAGATGAACAGGAATAGGGAGAACCAATGAGAGACTAGCTGGAGGTGTCTGGACGGGCAAATTTAACTCTCATTTCCCACCAGGAAGAGGAAATACCCAAAGGCTCAGCGTGCCGTGCCGGAACCAGATTAGGGCCTGAAGCCATCCTGCGGTGTTGCGGCCAGGTCACAAGAAAGCGAGTTGAAGAAAGGAGCTCAGGGACACTGTAATTCACAAACCTGCAGAGTTATAAATGACAGCTATCGTCCAAAAATAGACTGAAGTAAGGCTGCCAAGAGGACTTGAAAGCGGGGCAGAATTGCAGGAAACCGATTTCAGGAGGTAGACTGGAATTGCATTGAAAGCATAGGAAAAGAGGCAGAACGGCCACAATGATGCACTTGGCCAAAAAGGGCGTATGCGTTTTTTCCTGAATATATTCAGGAAAAAACGCATACGCCCTTTTTGGCCAACCAAGCAAACTTGCAAAGGAAATCTGCACTACAATGAAGTCTCACTTCCCCCCTGTCAAAAGGGCCATCTGAAATAAGTGTAAACTCCAGAAAGGCAGGACAGGCCATGGAGAACTGGGAGCCTTGTTATGCTGATGGGCGGGATGTAAATTGCCAACAGACACTCGGGAGAAGTGTATGGTGTTTCCTGAAACATCTAAAAAACAAAGCAACAGAGCCTAGGGCACTTCCACTTATGGTCCTATAGCTTAGGGAAATTAAAATCAAAAAGACACAGCCACCCCAAAGTTTGGAACGGCTCTGTTTACAAGAACCTCATTTACAGTACAAGTTCAACATCGCAGAAAGTGAAAAATGGATAAAGAAGTTGTGGTATTTACTTACAAAGCAATATCACTCAGCAATGAAATCTATGTCATCAGGCCCTTAGCAGCACAATGAGTGGATTCAGGTATGATGATTCTAACTGAAATAAGTCACACAGAAAAAGAAACATCATAAGATATCACTAATACACGGAATGTAAACTTGGCTACACAGGAACTGAATTACAGAACAGAACAGGGTCTCAAATTTAGAAAACCAACTTATGCTTGCTTAAGGGTAAAGGTGAGTTGGGGTGCTACATAAAACCAGAGATTGAAATGAGCACAGGTAAAGTTCCTTAAGCCAAATATGGAATAGACAAGAGCTACTCCTTGCTCAACGAAATGGACTCAACACCCCATATTAAACGCCTAAGAATGTACCTGACTAGTAAGTATCTTAAAACCTATGGATTGCTATGTCTCCGAAAGAGAATCAAGCATGTGTACAGGGGCATAAACGCAGCAGTGATAGGATTGGAGAGGTTCGGTGAGCAAATGAAGACCCTTTGAAGTCATATTGCATGGTACCCATTCCACGGGTTTCAACTACCCAGGTTTAAGGTATTCTTCCTTCAGCTAAAACATGCATGTGGAACCTAGAGTATGATCAACCATGTGATCGGGAGACGTGTTTAAATATGTCTCAGTTTTCGTACCCTGGTACTCGGGTGCAACATTCCAGACGCTTTACTAACACTCTCCCCACTTGGAGAGTCAGCGCCTTTAACCTCCTGTTTGGCCCAGTTTGCAATTTCTGCGGAAGATGAACAGGAATAGGGAGAACCAATGAGAGACTAGCTGGAGGTGTCTGGACGGGCAAATTTAACTCTCATTTCCCACCAGGAAGAGGAAATAACCAAAGGCTCAGCTGCCGTGCCGGAACTAGATTAGGGCCTGAAGCCATCCTGCGGTATTGCGGCCAGCTCACAAGAAAGCGAGTTGAAGAAAGGAGCTCAGGGGCACTGTAATTCACAAACCTGCAGAGTTATAAATGACAGCTATCGTCCAAAAATATACTGAAGTAAGGCTGCCAAGAGGACTTGAAAGCGGGGCAGAATTGCAGGAAACCGATTTCAGGAGGTAGACTGGAATTGCATTGAAAGCATAGGAAAAGAGGCAGAACGTCCATAATGATGCACTTGGCCAAAAAGGGCGTATGCGTTTTTTCCTGAATATATTCAGGAAAAAACGCATACGCCCTTTTTGGCCAACCAAGCAAACTTGCAAAGGAAATCTGCACTACAATGAAGTCTCACTTCCCCCCGGTCAAAAGGGCCTTCTGAAAAAAGTGTAAAATCCAGAAAGGCAGGACAGGCCATGGAGAACTGGGAGCCTTGTTATGCTGATGGGCGGGATGTAAATTGCCAACAGACACTCGGGAGAAGTGTATGGTGTTTCCTGAAACATCTAAAAAACAAAGCAACAGAGCCTAGGGCACTTCCACTTATGGTCCTATAGCTTAGGGAAATTAAAATCAAAAAGGCACAGCCACCCCAAAGTTTGGGACGCCTCTGTTTACAAGAACCTCGTTTACCATACAAGTTCAATATCACAGAAAGTGAAAAATGGATAAAGACCTTGTGGTACTTACGTACAATGCAGTATCACACAGCAATGAAATCTATGTCATCAGGCCCGTAGCAACATAATGAGTGGATTCAGATACGATGATTCTAACAGAAATAAGTCACACAGAAAAAGAAACATCATAAGATGTCACTAATACACGGAATGTAAACTTGGCTACACAGGAACTGAATTCCAAAACAGAACAGGGTCTCAAATTTAGAAAACCAACTTATGCTTGCTTAAGGGGAAAGGTGAGTTGGGGTGCTGCATAAAACCAGAGATTGAAATGAGCACAGATAAAGTTCCTTAAGCCAAATATGGAATAGACAAGAGCTACTCCTTGCTCAACGAAATGGACTCAACACCGCATATTAAACGCCTAACAATGTACCTGACTAGTAAGTATCTTAAAACCTATGGATTGCTATGTCTCCAAAAGAGAATCAAGCGTGTGTACAGGGGCATAAACGCAGCAGTGATAGGATTGTAGAGGTTCGGTGAGCAAATGAAAACCCTTTGAAGTCATATTGCATGGTACCCATTCCACGGGTTTCAACTACCCAGGTTTAAGGTATTCTTCCTTCAGCTAAAACATGCATGTGGAACCCAGAGTATGATCAACCGTGTGAACGGGAGACGTGTTCAAATATGTCTCAGTTTTCCTCCCCTGGTACTCGGGTGCAACATTCCAGACGCTTTACTAACACTCTCCCCACTTGGAGAGTCAGCGCCTTTAACCTCCTGTTTGGCCCAGTTTGCAATTTCTGCGGAAGATGAACAGGAATAGGGAGAACCAATGAGAGACTAGCTGGAGGTGTCTGGACGGGCAAATTTAACTCTCATTTCCCACCAGGAAGAGGAAATACCCAAAGGCTCAGCGTGCCGTGCCGGAACCAGATTAGGGCCTGAAGCCATCCTGCGGTGTTGCGGCCAGGTCACAAGAAAGCGAGTTGAAGAAAGGAGCTCAGGGGCACTGTAATTCACAAACCTGCAGAGTTATAAATGACAGCTATCGTCCAAAAATAGACTGAAGTAAGGCTGCCAAGAGGACTTGAAAGCGGGGCAGAATTGCAGGAAACCGATTTCAGGAGGTAGACTGGAATTGCATTGAAAGCATAGGAAAAGAGGCAGAACGGCCACAATGATGCACTTGGCCAAAAAGGGCGTATGCGTTTTTTCCTGAATATATTCAGGAAAAAACGCATACGCCCTTTTTGGCCAACCAAGCAAACTTGCAAAGGAAATCTGCACTACAATGAAGTCTCACTTCCCCCCTGTCAAAAGGGCCATCTGAAATAAGTGTAAACTCCAGAAAGGCAGGACAGGCCATGGAGAACTGGGAGCCTTGTTATGCTGATGGGCGGGATGTAAATTGCCAACAGACACTCGGGAGAAGTGTATGGTGTTTCCTGAAACATCTAAAAAACAAAGCAACAGAGCCTAGGGCACTTCCACTTATGGTCCTATAGCTTAGGGAAATTAAAATCAAAAAGACACAGCCACCCCAAAGTTTGGAACGGCTCTGTTTACAAGAACCTCATTTACAGTACAAGTTCAACATCGCAGAAAGTGAAAAATGGATAAAGAAGTTGTGGTATTTACTTACAAAGCAATATCACTCAGCAATGAAATCTATGTCATCAGGCCCTTAGCAGCACAATGAGTGGATTCAGGTATGATGATTCTAACTGAAATAAGTCACACAGAAAAAGAAACATCATAAGATATCACTAATACACGGAATGTAAACTTGGCTACACAGGAACTGAATTACAGAACAGAACAGGGTCTCAAATTTAGGAAACCAACTTATGCTTGCTTAAGGGTAAAGGTGAGTTGGGGTGCTACATAAAACCAGAGATTGAAATGAGCACAGGTAAAGTTCCTTAAGCCAAATATGGAATAGACAAGAGCTACTCCTTGCTCAACGAAATGGACTCAACACCGCATATTAAACGCCTAAGAATGTACCTGACTAGTAAGTATCTTAAAACCTATGGATTGCTATGTCTCCGAAAGAGAATCGAGCATGTGTACAGGGGCATAAACGCAGCAGTGATAGGATTGGAGAGGTTCGGTGAGCAAATGAAGACCCCTTGAAGTCATATTGCATGGTACCCATTACACGGGTTTCAACTACCCAGGTTTAAGGTATTCTTCCTTCAGCTAAATCATGCATGTGGAACCTAGAGTATGATCAACCATGTGATAGGGAGACATGTTCAAATATGTCTCAGTTTTCGTACCCTGGTACTCGGGTGCAAAATTCCAGACACTTTACTAACACTCTCCCCACTTGGAGAGTCAGTCCCTTTAACCTCCTGTTTGGCCCAGTTTGCAATTTCTGCGGAAGATGAACAGGAATAGGGAGAACCAATGAGAGACTAGCTGGAGGTGTCTGGACGGGCAAATTTAACTCTCATTTCCCACCAGGAAGAGGAAATACCCAAAGGCTCAGCGTGCCGTGCCGGAACCAGATTAGGGCCTGAAGCCATCCTGCGGTGTTGCGGCCAGGTCACAAGAAAGCGAGTTGAAGAAAGGAGCTCAGGGACACTGTAATTCACAAACCTGCAGAGTTATAAATGACAGCTATCGTCCAAAAATAGACTGAAGTAAGGCTGCCAAGAGGACTTGAAAGCGGGGCAGAATTGCAGGAAACCGATTTCAGGAGGTAGACTGGAATTGCATTGAAAGCATAGGAAAAGAGGCAGAACGGCCACAATGATGCACTTGGCCAAAAAGGGCGTATGCGTTTTTTCCTGAATATATTCAGGAAAAAACGCATACGCCCTTTTTGGCCAACCAAGCAAACTTGCAAAGGAAATCTGCACTACAATGAAGTCTCACTTCCCCCCTGTCAAAAGGGCCATCTGAAATAAGTGTAAACTCCAGAAAGGCAGGACAGGCCATGGAGAACTGGGAGCCTTGTTATGCTGATGGGCGGGATGTAAATTGCCAACAGACACTCGGGAGAAGTGTATGGTGTTTCCTGAAACATCTAAAAAACAAAGCAACAGAGCCTAGGGCACTTCCACTTATGGTCCTATAGCTTAGGGAAATTAAAATCAAAAAGACACAGCCACCCCAAAGTTTGGAACGGCTCTGTTTACAAGAACCTCATTTACAGTACAAGTTCAACATCGCAGAAAGTGAAAAATGGATAAAGAAGTTGTGGTATTTACTTACAAAGCAATATCACTCAGCAATGAAATCTATGTCATCAGGCCCTTAGCAGCACAATGAGTGGATTCAGGTATGATGATTCTAACTGAAATAAGTCACACAGAAAAAGAAACATCATAAGATATCACTAATACACGGAATGTAAACTTGGCTACACAGGAACTGAATTACAGAACAGAACAGGGTCTCAAATTTAGAAAACCAACTTATGCTTGCTTAAGGGTAAAGGTGAGTTGGGGTGCTACATAAAACCAGAGATTGAAATGAGCACAGGTAAAGTTCCTTAAGCCAAATATGGAATAGACAAGAGCTACTCCTTGCTCAACGAAATGGACTCAACACCCCATATTAAACGCCTAAGAATGTACCTGACTAGTAAGTATCTTAAAACCTATGGATTGCTATGTCTCCGAAAGAGAATCAAGCATGTGTACAGGGGCATAAACGCAGCAGTGATAGGATTGGAGAGGTTCGGTGAGCAAATGAAGACCCTTTGAAGTCATATTGCATGGTACCCATTCCACGGGTTTCAACTACCCAGGTTTAAGGTATTCTTCCTTCAGCTAAAACATGCATGTGGAACCTAGAGTATGATCAACCATGTGATCGGGAGACGTGTTTAAATATGTCTCAGTTTTCGTACCCTGGTACTCGGGTGCAACATTCCAGACGCTTTACTAACACTCTCCCCACTTGGAGAGTCAGCGCCTTTAACCTCCTGTTTGGCCCAGTTTGCAATTTCTGCGGAAGATGAACAGGAATAGGGAGAACCAATGAGAGACTAGCTGGAGGTGTCTGGACGGGCAAATTTAACTCTCATTTCCCACCAGGAAGAGGAAATAACCAAAGGCTCAGCTGCCGTACTGGAACTAGATTAGGGCCTGAAGCCATCCTGCGGTATTGCGGCCAGCTCACAAGAAAGCGAGTTGAAGAAAGGAGCTCAGGGGCACTGTAATTCACAAACCTGCAGAGTTATAAATGACAGCTATCGTCCAAAAATATACTGAAGTAAGGCTGCCAAGAGGACTTGAAAGCGGGGCAGAATTGCAGGAAACCGATTTCAGGAGGTAGACTGGAATTGCATTGAAAGCATAGGAAAAGAGGCAGAACGTCCATAATGATGCACTTGGCCAAAAAGGGCGTATGCGTTTTTTCCTGAATATATTCAGGAAAAAACGCATACGCCCTTTTTGGCCAACCAAGCAAACTTGCAAAGGAAATCTGCACTACAATGAAGTCTCACTTCCCCCCGGTCAAAAGGGCCTTCTGAAAAAAGTGTAAAATCCAGAAAGGCAGGACAGGCCATGGAGAACTGGGAGCCTTGTTATGCTGATGGGCGGGATGTAAATTGCCAACAGACACTCGGGAGAAGTGTATGGTGTTTCCTGAAACATCTAAAAAACAAAGCAACAGAGCCTAGGGCACTTCCACTTATGGTCCTATAGCTTAGGGAAATTAAAATCAAAAAGGCACAGCCACCCCAAAGTTTGGGACGCCTCTGTTTACAAGAACCTCGTTTACCATACAAGTTCAATATCACAGAAAGTGAAAAATGGATAAAGACCTTGTGGTACTTACGTACAATGCAGTATCACACAGCAATGAAATCTATGTCATCAGGCCCGTAGCAACATAATGAGTGGATTCAGATACGATGATTCTAACAGAAATAAGTCACACAGAAAAAGAAACATCATAAGATGTCACTAATACACGGAATGTAAACTTGGCTACACAGGAACTGAATTCCAAAACAGAACAGGGTCTCAAATTTAGAAAACCAACTTATGCTTGCTTAAGGGGAAAGGTGAGTTGGGGTGCTGCATAAAACCAGAGATTGAAATGAGCACAGATAAAGTTCCTTAAGCCAAATATGGAATAGACAAGAGCTACTCCTTGCTCAACGAAATGGACTCAACACCGCATATTAAACGCCTAACAATGTACCTGACTAGTAAGTATCTTAAAACCTATGGATTGCTATGTCTCCAAAAGAGAATCAAGCGTGTGTACAGGGGCATAAACGCAGCAGTGATAGGATTGTAGAGGTTCAGTGAGCAAATGAAAACCCTTTGAAATCATATTGCATGGTACCCATTCCACGGGTTTCAACTACCCAGGTTTAAGGTATTCTTCCTTCAGCTAAAACATGCATGTGGAACCCAGAGTATGATCAACCGTGTGAACGGGAGACGTGTTCAAATATGTCTCAGTTTTCCTCCCCTGGTACTCGGGTGCAACATTCCAGACGCTTTACTAACACTCTCCCCACTTGGAGAGTCAGCGCCTTTAACCTCCTGTTTGGCCCAGTTTGCAATTTCTGCGGAAGATGAACAGGAATAGGGAGAACCAATGAGAGACTAGCTGGAGGTGTCTGGACGGGCAAATTTAACTCTCATTTCCCACCAGGAAGAGGAAATACCCAAAGGCTCAGCGTGCCGTGCCGGAACCAGATTAGGGCCTGAAGCCATCCTGCGGTGTTGCGGCCAGGTCACAAGAAAGCGAGTTGAAGAAAGGAGCTCAGGGACACTGTAATTCACAAACCTGCAGAGTTATAAATGACAGCTATCGTCCAAAAATAGACTGAAGTAAGGCTGCCAAGAGGACTTGAAAGCGGGGCAGAATTGCAGGAAACCGATTTCAGGAGGTAGACTGGAATTGCATTGAAAGCATAGGAAAAGAGGCAGAACGGCCACAATGATGCACTTGGCCAAAAAGGGCGTATGCGTTTTTTCCTGAATATATTCAGGAAAAAACGCATACGCCCTTTTTGGCCAACCAAGCAAACTTGCAAAGGAAATCTGCACTACAATGAAGTCTCACTTCCCCCCTGTCAAAAGGGCCATCTGAAATAAGTGTAAACTCCAGAAAGGCAGGACAGGCCATGGAGAACTGGGAGCCTTGTTATGCTGATGGGCGGGATGTAAATTGCCAACAGACACTCGGGAGAAGTGTATGGTGTTTCCTGAAACATCTAAAAAACAAAGCAACAGAGCCTAGGGCACTTCCACTTATGGTCCTATAGCTTAGGGAAATTAAAATCAAAAAGACACAGCCACCCCAAAGTTTGGAACGGCTCTGTTTACAAGAACCTCATTTACAGTACAAGTTCAACATCGCAGAAAGTGAAAAATGGATAAAGAAGTTGTGGTATTTACTTACAAAGCAATATCACTCAGCAATGAAATCTATGTCATCAGGCCCTTAGCAGCACAATGAGTGGATTCAGGTATGATGATTCTAACTGAAATAAGTCACACAGAAAAAGAAACATCATAAGATATCACTAATACACGGAATGTAAACTTGGCTACACAGGAACTGAATTACAGAACAGAACAGGGTCTCAAATTTAGGAAACCAACTTATGCTTGCTTAAGGGTAAAGGTGAGTTGGGGTGCTACATAAAACCAGAGATTGAAATGAGCACAGGTAAAGTTCCTTAAGCCAAATATGGAATAGACAAGAGCTACTCCTTGCTCAACGAAATGGACTCAACACCGCATATTAAACGCCTAAGAATGTACCTGACTAGTAAGTATCTTAAAACCTATGGATTGCTATGTCTCCGAAAGAGAATCGAGCATGTGTACAGGGGCATAAACGCAGCAGTGATAGGATTGGAGAGGTTCGGTGAGCAAATGAAGACCCCTTGAAGTCATATTGCATGGTTCCCATTACACGGGTTTCAACTACCCAGGTTTAAGGTATTCTTCCTTCAGCTAAATCATGCATGTGGAACCTAGAGTATGATCAACCATGTGATAGGGAGACATGTTCAAATATGTCTCAGTTTTCGTACCCTGGTACTCGGGTGCAAAATTCCAGACACTTTACTAACACTCTCCCCACTTGGAGAGTCAGTCCCTTTAACCTCCTGTTTGGCCCAGTTTGCAATTTCTGCGGAAGATGAACAGGAATAGGGAGAACCAATGAGAGACTAGCTGGAGGTGTCTGGACGGGCAAATTTAACTCTCATTTCCCACCAGGAAGAGGAAATACCCAAAGGCTCAGCGTGCCGTGCCGGAACCAGATTAGGGCCTGAAGCCATCCTGCGGTGTTGCAGCCAGGTCACAAGAAAGCGAGTTGAAGAAAGGAGCTCAGGGACACTGTAATTCACAAACCTGCAGAGTTATAAATGACAGCTATCGTCCAAAAATAGACTGAAGTAAGGCTGCCAAGAGGACTTGAAAGCGGGGCAGAATTGCAGGAAACCGATTTCAGGAGGTAGACTGGAATTGCATTGAAAGCATAGGAAAAGAGGCAGAACGTCCACAATGATGCACTTGGCCAAAAAGGGCGTATGCATTTTTTCCTGAATATATTCAGGAAAAAACGCATACGCCCTTTTTGGCCAACCAAGCAAACTTGCAAAGGAAATCTGCACTACAATGAAGTCTCACTTCCCCCCGGTCAAAAGGGCCATCTGAAAAAAGTGTAAACTCCAGAAAGGCAGGACAGGCCATGGAGAACTGGGAGCCTTGTTATGCTGATGGGCGGGATGTAAATTGCCAACAGACACTCGGGAGAAGTGTATGGTGTTTCCTGAAACATCTAAAAAACAAAGCAACAGAGCCTAGGGCACTTCCACTTATGGTCCTATAGCTTAGGGAAATTAAAATCAAAAAGACACAGCCACCTCAAAGTTTGGAACGGCTCTGTTTACAAGAACCTCATTTACAGTACAAGTTCAACATCGCAGAAAGTGAAAAATGGATAAAGAAGTTGTGGTATTTACTTACAAAGCAATATCACTCAGCAATGAAATCTATGTCATCAGGCCCTTAGCAGCACAATGAGTGGATTCAGGTATGATGATTCTAACTGAAATAAGTCACACAGAAAAAGAAACATCATAAGATATCAGTAATACACGGAATGTAAACTTGGCTACACAGGAACTGAATTACAGAACAGAACAGGGTCTCAAATTTAGAAAACCAACTTATGCTTGCTTAAGGGTAAAGGTGAGTTGGGGTGCTGCATAAAACCAGAGATTGAAATGAGCACAGATAAAGTTCCTTAAGCCAAATATGGAATAGACAAGAGCTACTCCTTGCTCAACGAAATGTACTCAACACCCCATATTAAACGCCTAAGAATGTACCTGACTTGTAAGTATCTTAAAACCTATGGATTGCTATGTCTCCGAAAGAGAATCGAGCATGTGTACAGGGGCATAAACGCAGCAGTGATAGGATTGGAGAGGTTCGGTGAGCAAATGAAGACCCTTTGAAGTCATATTGCATGGTCCCCATTCCACGGGTTTCAACTACCCAGGTTTAAGGTATTCTTCCTTCAGCTAAAACATGCATGTGGAACCTAGAGTATGATCAACCATGTGATCGGGAGACGTGTTCAAATATATCTCAGTTTTCATACCCTGGTACTCGGGTGCAACATTCCAGACACTTTACTAACACTCTCCCCACTTGGAGAGTCAGTCCCTTTAACCTCCTGTTTGGCCCAGTTTGCAATTTCTGCGGAAGATGAACAGGAATAGGGAGAACCAATGAGAGACTAGCTGGAGGTGTCTGGACGGGCAAATTTAACTCTCATTTCCCACCAGGAAGAGGAAATAACCAAAGGCTCAGCGGGCCGTGCCGGAACCAGATTAGGGCCTGCAGCCATCCTGCGGTGTTGCGGCCAGCTCACAAGAAAGCGAGTTGAAGAAAGGAGCTCAGGGGCACTGTAATTCACAAACCTGCAGAGTTATAAATGACAGCTATCGTCCAAAAATATACTGAAGTAAGGCTGCCAAGAGGACTTGAAAGCGGGGCAGAATTGCAGGAAACCGATTTCAGGAGGTAGACTGGAATTGCATTGAAAGCATAGGAAAAGAGGCAGAACGTCCACAATGATGCACTTGGCCAAAAAGGGCGTATGCGTTTTTTCCTGAATATATTCAGGAAAAAACGCATACGCCCTTTTTGGCCAACCAAGCAAGCTTGCAAAGGAAATCTGCACTACAATGAAGTCTCACTTCCCCCCGGTCAAAAGGGCCATCTGAAAAAAGTGTAAAATCCAGAAAGGCAGGACAGGCCATGGAGAACTGGGAGCCTTGTTATGCTGATGGGCGGGATGTAAATTGCCAACAGACACTTGGGAGAAGTGTATGGTGTTTCCTGAAACATCTAAAAAACAAAGCAACAGAGCCTAGGGCACTTCCACTTATGGTCCTATAGCTTAGGGAAATTAAAATCAAAAAGACACAGCCACCCCAAAGTTTGGGGAGGCTCTGGTTACAAGAACCACGTTTACAGTACAAGTTCAACATCGCAGAAAGTGAAAAATGGATAAAGAAGTTGTGGTATTTACTTACAAAGCAATATCACTCAGCAATGAAATCTATGTCATCAGGCCCTTAGCAGCACAATGAGTGGATTCAGGTATGATGATTCTAACTGAAATAAGTCACACAGAAAAAGAAACATCATAAGATATCAGTAATACACGGAATGTAAACTTGGCTACACAGGAACTGAATTACAGAACAGAACAGAATCTCAAATTTAGAAAACCAACTTATGCTTGCTTAAGGGTAATGGTGAGTTGGGGTGCTGCATAAAACCAGAGATTGAAATGAGAACAGATAAAGTTCCTTAAGCCAAATATGGAATAGACAAGAGCTACTCCTTGCTCAACGAAATGGACTCAACACCGCATATTAAACGCCTAAGAATGTACCTGACTTGTAAGTATCTTAAAACCTATGGATTGCTATGTCTCCGAAAGAGAATCGAGCATGTGTACAGGGGCATAAACGCAGCAGTGATAGGATTGGAGAGGTTCGGTGAGCAAATGAAGACCCTTTGAAATCATATTGCATGGTCCCCATTCCACGGGTTTCAACTACCCAGGTTTAAGGTATTCTTCCTTCAGCTAAAACATGCATGTGGAACCTAGAGTATGATCAACCATGTGATCGGGAGACGTGTTCAAATATATCTCAGTTTTCGTACCCTGGTACTCGGGTGCAACATTCCAGACACTTTACTAACACTCTCCCCACTTGGAGAGTCAGTCCCTTTAACCTCCTGTTTGGCCCAGTTTGCAATTTCTGCGGAAGATGAACAGGAATAGGGAGAACCAATGAGAGACTACCTGGAGGTATCTGGACGGGCAAATTTAACTCTCATTTCCCACCAGGAAGAGGAAATAACCAAAGGCTCCGCGTGCCGTGCCGGAACCAGATTAGGACCTGAAGCCATCCTGCGGTGTTGCGGCCAGCTCACAAGAAAGCGAGTTGAAGAAAGGAGCTCAGGGGCACTGTAATTCACAAACCTGCAGAGTTATAAATGACAGCTATCGTCCAAAAATATACTGAAGTAAGGCTGCCAAGAGGACTTGAAAGCGGGGCAGAATTACAGGAAACCGATTTCAGGAGGTAGACTGGAATTGCATTGAAAGCATAGGAAAAGAGGCAGAACGTCCACAATGATGCACTTGGCCAAAAATGGCATATGCGTTTTCTTCTGAATATATTCAGGAAAAAACGCATACGCCCTTTTTGGCCAACCAAGCAAGCTTGCAAAGGAAATCTGCACTACAATGAAGTCTCACTTCCCCCCGGTCAAAAGGGCCATCTGAAAAAAGTGTAAAATCCAGAAAGGCAGGACAGGCCATGGAGAACTGGGAGCCTTGTTATGCTGATGGGCGGGATGTAAATTGCCAACAGACACTCGGGAGAAGTGTATGGTGTTTCCTGAAACATCTAAAAAACAAAGCAACAGAGCCTAGGGCACTTCCACTTATGGTCCTATAGCTTAGGGAAATTAAAATCAAAAAGACACAGCCACCCCAAAATTTGGGACGCCTCTGTTTACAAGAACCTCGTTTACCGTACAAGTTCAACATCGCAGAAAGTGAAAAATGGATAAAGAAGTTGTGGTATTTACTTACAAAGCAATATCACTCAGCAATGAAATCTATGTCATCAGGCCCTTAGCAGCACAATGAGTGGATTCAGGTATGATGATTCTAACTGAAATAAGTCACACAGAAAAAGAAACATCATAAGATATCAGTAATACACGGAATGTAAACTTGGCTACACAAGAACTGAATTACAGAACAGAACAGGGTCTCAAATTTAGAAAAGCAACTTATGCTTGCTTAAGGGTAAAGGTGAGTTGGGGTGCTGCATAAAACCAGAGATTGAAATGAGCACAGATAAAGTTCCTTAAGCCAAATATGGAATAGACAAGAGCTACTCCTTGCTCAACGAAATGGACTCAACACCGCATATTAAACGCCTAAGAATGTACCTGACTAGTAAGTATCTTAAAACCTATGGATTGCTATGTCTCCGAAAGAGAATCAAGCATGTGTACAGGGGCATAAACGCAGCAGTGATAGGATTGGAGAGGTTCGGTGAGCAAATGAAGACCCTTTGAAGTCATATTGCATGGTACCCATTCCACGGGTTTCAACTACCCAGGTTTAAGGTATTCTTCCTTCAGCTAAAACATGCATGTGGAACCTAGAGTATGATCAACCATGTGATCGGGAGACGTGTTTAAATATGTCTCAGTTTTCGTACCCTGGTACTCGGGTGCAACATTCCAGACGCTTTACTAACACTCTCCCCACTTGGAGAGTCAGCGCCTTTAACCTCCTGTTTGGCCCAGTTTGCAATTTCTGCGGAAGATGAACAGGAATAGGGAGAACCAATGAGAGACTAGCTGGAGGTGTCTGGACGGGCAAATTTAACTCTCATTTCCCACCAGGAAGAGGAAATAACCAAAGGCTCAGCTGCCGTGCCGGAACTAGATTAGGGCCTGAAGCCATCCTGCGGTATTGCGGCCAGCTCACAAGAAAGCGAGTTGAAGAAAGGAGCTCAGGGGCACTGTAATTCACAAACCTGCAGAGTTATAAATGACAGCTATCGTCCAAAAATATACTGAAGTAAGGCTGCCAAGAGGACTTGAAAGCGGGGCAGAATTGCAGGAAACCGATTTCAGGAGGTAGACTGGAATTGCATTGAAAGCATAGGAAAAGAGGCAGAACGTCCACAATGATGCACTTGGCCAAAAAGGGCGTATGCGTTTTTTCCTGAATATATTCAGGAAAAAACGCATACGCCCTTTTTGGCCAACCAAGCAAACTTGCAAAGGAAATCTGCACTACAATGAAGTCTCACTTTCCCCCGGTCAAAAGGGCCTTCTGAAAAAAGTGTAAAATCCAGAAAGGCAGGACAGGCCATGGAGAACTGGGAGCCTTGTTATGCTGATGGGCGGGATGTAAATTGCCAACAGACACTCGGGAGAAGTGTATGGTGTTTCCTGAAACATCTAAGAAACAAAGCAACAGAGCCTAGGGCACTTCCACTTATGGTCCTATAGCTTAGGGAAATTAAAATCAAAAAGGCACAGCCACCCCAAAGTTTGGGACGCCTCTGTTTACAAGAACCTCGTTTACCATACAAGTTCAATATCACAGAAAGTGAAAAATGGATAAAGACCTTGTGGTACTTACGTACAATGCAGTATCACACAGCAATGAAATCTATGTCATCAGGCCCGTAGCAACATAATGAGTGGATTCAGATACGATGATTCTAACAGAAATAAGTCACACAGAAAAAGAAACATCATAAGATGTCACTAATACACGGAATGTAAACTTGGTTACACAGGAACTGAATTCCAAAACAGAACAGGGTCTCAAATTTAGAAAACCAACTTATGCTTGCTTAAGGGGAAAGGTGAGTTGGGGTGCTGCATAAAACCAGAGATTGAAATGAGCACAGATAAAGTTCCTTAAGCCAAATATGGAATAGACAAGAGCTACTCCTTGCTCAACGAAATGGACTCAACACCGCATATTAAACGCCTAACAATGTACCTGACTAGTAAGTATCTTAAAACCTATGGATTGCTATGTCTCCAAAAGAGAATCAAGCGTGTGTACAGGGGCATAAACGCAGCAGTGATAGGATTGTAGAGGTTCGGTGAGCAAATGAAGACCCTTTGAAGTCATATTGCATGGTACCCATTCCACGGGTTTCAACTACCCAGGTTTAAGGTATTCTTCCTTCAGCTAAAACATGCATGTGGAACCCAGAGTATGATCAACCGTGTGAACGGGAGACGTGTTCAAATATGTCTCAGTTTTCCTCCCCTGGTACTCGGGTGCAACATTCCAGACGCTTTACTAACACTCTCCCCACTTGGAGAGTCAGCGCCTTTAACCTCCTGTTTGGCCCAGTTTGCAATTTCTGCGGAAGATGAACAGGAATAGGGAGAACCAATGAGAGACTAGCTGGAGGTGTCTGGACGGGCAAATTTAACTCTCATTTCCCACCAGGAAGAGGAAATACCCAAAGGCTCAGCGTGCCGTGCCGGAACCAGATTAGGGCCTGAAGCCATCCTGCGGTGTTGCGGCCAGGTCACAAGAAAGCGAGTTGAAGAAAGGAGCTCAGGGACACTGTAATTCACAAACCTGCAGAGTTATAAATGACAGCTATCGTCCAAAAATAGACTGAAGTAAGGCTGCCAAGAGGACTTGAAAGCGGGGCAGAATTGCAGGAAACCGATTTCAGGAGGTAGACTGGAATTGCATTGAAAGCATAGGAAAAGAGGCAGAACGGCCACAATGATGCACTTGGCCAAAAAGGGCGTATGCGTTTTTTCCTGAATATATTCAGGAAAAAACGCATACGCCCTTTTTGGCCAACCAAGCAAACTTGCAAAGGAAATCTGCACTACAATGAAGTCTCACTTCCCCCCTGTCAAAAGGGCCATCTGAAATAAGTGTAAACTCCAGAAAGGCAGGACAGGCCATGGAGAACTGGGAGCCTTGTTATGCTGATGGGCGGGATGTAAATTGCCAACAGACACTCGGGAGAAGTGTATGGTGTTTCCTGAAACATCTAAAAAACAAAGCAACAGAGCCTAGGGCACTTCCACTTATGGTCCTATAGCTTAGGGAAATTAAAATCAAAAAGACACAGCCACCCCAAAGTTTGGAACGGCTCTGTTTACAAGAACCTCATTTACAGTACAAGTTCAACATCGCAGAAAGTGAAAAATGGATAAAGAAGTTGTGGTATTTACTTACAAAGCAATATCACTCAGCAATGAAATCTATGTCATCAGGCCCTTAGCAGCACAATGAGTGGATTCAGGTATGATGATTCTAACTGAAATAAGTCACACAGAAAAAGAAACATCATAAGATATCACTAATACACGGAATGTAAACTTGGCTACACAGGAACTGAATTACAGAACAGAACAGGGTCTCAAATTTAGAAAACCAACTTATGCTTGCTTAAGGGTAAAGGTGAGTTGGGGTGCTACATAAAACCAGAGATTGAAATGAGCACAGGTAAAGTTCCTTAAGCCAAATATGGAATAGACAAGAGCTACTCCTTGCTCAACGAAATGGACTCAACACCGCATATTAAACGCCTAAGAATGTACCTGACTAGTAAGTATCTTAAAACCTATGGATTGCTATGTCTCCGAAAGAGAATCGAGCATGTGTACAGGGGCATAAACGCAGCAGTGATAGGATTGGAGAGGTTCGGTGAGCAAATGAAGACCCCTTTAAGTCATATTGCATGGTACCCATTACACGGGTTTCAACTACCCAGGTTTAAGGTATTCTTCCTTCAGCTAAATCATGCATGTGGAACCTAGAGTATGATCAACCATGTGATAGGGAGACATGTTCAAATATGTCTCAGTTTTCGTACCCTGGTACTCGGGTGCAAAATTCCAGACACTTTACTAACACTCTCCCCACTTGGAGAGTCAGTCCCTTTAACCTCCTGTTTGGCCCAGTTTGCAATTTCTGCGGAAGATGAACAGGAATAGGGAGAACCAATGAGAGACTAGCTGGAGGTGTCTGGACGGGCAAATTTAACTCTCATTTCCCACCAGGAAGAGGAAATAACCAAAGGCTCAGCGGGCCGTGCCGGAACCAGATTAGGGCCTGAAGCCATCCTGCGGTGTTGCGGCCAGCTCACAAGAAAGCGAGTTGAAGAAAGGAGCTCAGGGGCACTGTAATTCACAAACCTGCAGAGTTATAAATGACAGCTATCGTCCAAAAATATACTGAAGTAAGGCTGCCAAGAGGACTTGAAAGCGGGGCAGAATTACAGGAAACCGATTTCAGGAGGTAGACTGGAATTGCATTGAAAGCATAGGAAAAGAGGCAGAACGTCCACAATGATGCACTTGGCCAAAAATGGCATATGCGTTTTCTTCTGAATATATTCAGGAAAAAACGCATACGCCCTTTTTGGCCAACCAAGCAAGCTTGCAAAGGAAATCTGCACTACAATGAAGTCTCACTTCCCCCCGGTCAAAAGGGCCATCTGAAAAAAGTGTAAAATCCAGAAAGGCAGGACAGGCCATGGAGAACTGGGAGCCTTGTTATGCTGATGGGCGGGATGTAAATTGCCAACAGACACTCGGGAGAAGTGTATGGTGTTTCCTGAAACATCTAAAAAACAAAGCAACAGAGCCTAGGGCACTTCCACTTATGGTCCTATAGCTTAGGGAAATTAAAATCAAAAAGACACAGCCACCCTAAAGTTTGGGACGCCTCTGTTTACAAGAACCTCGTTTACCGTACAAGTTCAACATCGCAGAAAGTGAAAAATGGATAAAGAAGTTGTGGTATTTACTTACAAAGCAATATCACTCAGCAATGAAATCTATGTCATCAGGCCCTTAGCAGCACAATGAGTGGATTCAGGTATGATGATTCTAACTGAAATAAGTCACACAGAAAAAGAAACATCATAAGATATCAGTAATACACGGAATGTAAACTTGGCTACACAAGAACTGAATTACAGAACAGAACAGGGTCTCAAATTTAGAAAAGCAACTTATGCTTGCTTAAGGGGTAAGGTGAGTTGGGGTGCTGCATAAAACCAGAGATTGAAATGAGCACAGATAAAGTTCCTTAAGCCAAATATGGAATAGACAAGAGCTACTCCTTGCTCAACGAAATGGACTCAACACCGCATATTAAACGCCTAAGAATGTACCTGACTAGTAAGTATCTTAAAACCTATGGATTGCTATGTCTCCGAAAGAGAATCAAGCATGTGTACAGGGGCATAAATGCAGCAGTGATAGGATTGGAGAGGTTCGGTGAGCAAATGAAGACCCTTTGAAGTCATATTGCATGGTACCCATTCCACGGGTTTCAACTACCCAGGTTTAAGGTATTCTTCCTTCAGCTAAAACATGCATGTGGAACCTAGAGTATGATCAACCATGTGATCGGGAGACGTGTTTAAATATGTCTCAGTTTTCGTACCCTGGTACTCGGGTGCAACATTCCAGACGCTTTACTAACACTCTCCCCACTTGGAGAGTCAGCGCCTTTAACCTCCTGTTTGGCCCAGTTTGCAATTTCTGCGGAAGATGAACAGGAATAGGGAGAACCAATGAGAGACTAGCTGGAGGTGTCTGGACGGGCAAATTTAACTCTCATTTCCCACCAGGAAGAGGAAATAACCAAAGGCTCAGCTGCCGTGCCGGAACTAGATTAGGGCCTGAAGCCATCCTGCGGTATTGCGGCCAGCTCACAAGAAAGCGAGTTGAAGAAAGGAGCTCAGGGGCACTGTAATTCACAAACCTGCAGAGTTATAAATGACAGCTATCGTCCAAAAATATACTGAAGTAAGGCTGCCAAGAGGACTTGAAAGCGGGGCAGAATTGCAGGAAACCGATTTCAGGAGGTAGACTGGAATTGCATTGAAAGCATAGGAAAAGAGGCAGAACGTCCACAATGATGCACTTGGCCAAAAAGGGCGTATGCGTTTTTTCCTGAATATATTCAGGAAAAAACGCATACGCCCTTTTTGGCCAACCAAGCAAACTTGCAAAGGAAATCTGCACTACAATGAAGTCTCACTTCCCCCCGGTCAAAAGGGCCTTCTGAAAAAAGTGTAAAATCCAGAAAGGCAGGACAGGCCATGGAGAACTGGGAGCCTTGTTATGCTGATGGGCGGGATGTAAATTGCCAACAGACACTCGGGAGAAGTGTATGGTGTTTCCTGAAACATCTAAAAAACAAAGCAACAGAGCCTAGGGCACATCCACTTATGGTCCTATAGCTTAGGGAAATTAAAATCAAAAAGGCACAGCCACCCCAAAGTTTGGGACGCCTCTGTTTACAAGAACCTCGTTTACCATACAAGTTCAATATCACAGAAAGTGAAAAATGGATAAAGACCTTGTGGTACTTACGTACAATGCAGTATCACACAGCAATGAAATCTATGTCATCAGGCCCGTAGCAACATAATGAGTGGATTCAGATACGATGATTCTAACAGAAATAAGTCACACAGAAAAAGAAACATCATAAGATGTCACTAATACACGGAATGTAAACTTGGTTACACAGGAACTGAATTCCAAAACAGAACAGGGTCTCAAATTTAGAAAACCAACTTATGCTTGCTTAAGGGGAAAGGTGAGTTGGGGTGCTGCATAAAACCAGAGATTGAAATGAGCACAGATAAAGTTCCTTAAGCCAAATATGGAATAGACAAGAGCTACTCCTTGCTCAACGAAATGGACTCAACACCGCATATTAAACGCCTAACAATGTACCTGACTAGTAAGTATCTTAAAACCTATGGATTGCTATGTCTCCAAAAGAGAATCAAGCGTGTGTACAGGGGCATAAACGCAGCAGTGATAGGATTGTAGAGGTTCGGTGAGCAAATGAAGACCCTTTGAAGTCATATTGCATGGTACCCATTCCACGGGTTTCAACTACCCAGGTTTAAGGTATTCTTCCTTCAGCTAAAACATGCATGTGGAACCCAGAGTATGATCAACCGTGTGAACGGGAGACGTGTTCAAATATGTCTCAGTTTTCCTCCCCTGGTACTCGGGTGCAACATTCCAGACGCTTTACTAACACTCTCCCCACTTGGAGAGTCAGCGCCTTTAACCTCCTGTTTGGCCCAGTTTGCAATTTCTGCGGAAGATGAACAGGAATAGGGAGAACCAATGAGAGACTAGCTGGAGGTGTCTGGACGGGCAAATTTAACTCTCATTTCCCACCAGGAAGAGGAAATACCCAAAGGCTCAGCGTGCCGTGCCGGAACCAGATTAGGGCCTGAAGCCATCCTGCGGTGTTGCGGCCAGGTCACAAGAAAGCGAGTTGAAGAAAGGAGCTCAGGGACACTGTAATTCACAAACCTGCAGAGTTATAAATGACAGCTATCGTCCAAAAATAGACTGAAGTAAGGCTGCCAAGAGGACTTGAAAGCGGGGCAGAATTGCAGGAAACCGATTTCAGGAGGTAGACTGGAATTGCATTGAAAGCATAGGAAAAGAGGCAGAACGGCCACAATGATGCACTTGGCCAAAAAGGGCGTATGCGTTTTTTCCTGAATATATTCAGGAAAAAACGCATACGCCCTTTTTGGCCAACCAAGCAAACTTGCAAAGGAAATCTGCACTACAATGAAGTCTCACTTCCCCCCTGTCAAAAGGGCCATCTGAAATAAGTGTAAACTCCAGAAAGGCAGGACAGGCCATGGAGAACTGGGAGCCTTGTTATGCTGATGGGCGGGATGTAAATTGCCAACAGACACTCGGGAGAAGTGTATGGTGTTTCCTGAAACATCTAAAAAACAAAGCAACAGAGCCTAGGGCACTTCCACTTATGGTCCTATAGCTTAGGGAAATTAAAATAAAAAAGACACAGCCACCCCAAAGTTTGGAACGGCTCTGTTTACAAGAACCTCATTTACAGTACAAGTTCAACATCGCAGAAAGTGAAAAATGGATAAAGAAGTTGTGGTATTTACTTACAAAGCAATATCACTCAGCAATGAAATCTATGTCATCAGGCCCTTAGCAGCACAATGAGTGGATTCAGGTATGATGATTCTAACTGAAATAAGTCACACAGAAAAAGAAACATCATAAGATATCACTAATACACGGAATGTAAACTTGGCTACACAGGAACTGAATTACAGAACAGAACAGGGTCTCAAATTTAGAAAACCAACTTATGCTTGCTTAAGGGTAAAGGTGAGTTGGGGTGCTACATAAAACCAGAGATTGAAATGAGCACAGGTAAAGTTCCTTAAGCCAAATATGGAATAGACAAGAGCTACTCCTTGCTCAACGAAATGGACTCAACACCGCATATTAAACGCCTAAGAATGTACCTGACTAGTAAGTATCTTAAAACCTATGGATTGCTATGTCTCCGAAAGAGAATCGAGCATGTGTACAGGGGCATAAACGCAGCAGTGATAGGATTGGAGAGGTTCGGTGAGCAAATGAAGACCCTTTGAAGTCATATTGCATGGTCCCCATTCCACGGGTTTCAACTACCCAGGTTTAAGGTATTCTTCCTTCAGCAAAAACATGCATGTGGAACCTAGAGTATGATCAACCATGTGATCGGGAGACGTGTTCAAATATGTCTCAGTTTTTGTACCCTGGTACTCGGGTGCAACATTCCAGACACTTTACTAACACTCTCCCCACTTGGAGAGTCAGTCCCTTTAACCTCCTGTTTGGCCCAGTTTGCAATTTCTGCGGAAGATGAACAGGAATAGCGAGAACCAATGAGAGACTAGCTGGAGGTGTCTGGACGGGCAAATTTAACTCTCATTTCCCACCAGGAAGAGGAAATACCCAAAGGCTCAGCGGGCCGTGCCGGAACCAGATTAGGGCCTGAAGCCATCCTGCGGTGTTGCGGCCAGCTCACAAGAAAGCGAGTTGAAGAAAGGAGCTCAGGGGCACTGTAATTCACAAACCTGCAGAGTTATAAATGACAGCTATCGTCCAAAAATAGACTGAAGTAAGGCTGCCAAGAGGACTTGAAAGCGGGGCAGAATTGCAGGAAACCGATTTCAGGAGGTAGACTGGAATTGCATTGAAAGCATAGGAAAAGAGGCAGAACGTCCACAATGACGCACTTGGCCAAAAAGGGCGTATGCGTTTTTTCCTGAATATATTCAGGAAAAAACGCATACGCCCTTTTTGGCCAACCAAGCAAGCATGCAAAGGAAATCTGCACTACAATGAAGTCTCACTTCCCCCCGGTCAAAAGGGCCATCTGAAAAAAGTGTAAAATCCAGAAAGGCAGGACAGGCCATGGAGAACTGGGAGCCTTGTTATGCTGATGGGCGGGATGTAAATTGCCAACAGACACTCGGGAGAAGTGTATGGTGTTTCCTGAAACATCTAAAAAACAAAGCAACAGAGCCTAGGGCATTTCCACTTCTGGTCCTATAGCTTAGGGAAATTAAAATCAAAAAGACACAGCCACCCCAAAGTTTGGGACGCCTCTGTTTACAAGAACCTCGTTTACAGTACAAGTTCAACATCGCAGAAAGTGAAAAATGGATAAAGAAGTTGTGGTATTTACTTACAAAGCAATATCACTCAGCAATGAAATCTATGTCATCAGGCCCTTAGCAGCACAATGAGTGGATTCAGGTATGATGATTCTAACTGAAATAAGTCACACAGAAAAAGAAACATCATAAGATATCAGTAATACACGGAATGTAAACTTGGCTACACAGGAACTGAATTACAGAACAGAACAGAATCTCAAATTTAGAAAACCAACTTATGCTTGCTTAAGGGGAATGGTGAGTTGGGGTGCTGCATAAAACCAGAGATTGAAAAGAGCACAGATAAAGTTCCTTAAGCCAAATATGGAATAGACAAGAGCTACTCCTTGCTCAACGAAATGGACTCAACACCGCATATTAAACGCCTAAGAATGTACCTGACTAGTAAGTATCTTAAAACCTATGGATTGCTATGTCTCCGAAAGAGAATCGAGCATGTGTACAGGGGCATAAACGCAGCAGTGATAGGATTGGAGAGGTTCGGTGAGCAAATGAAGACCCTTTGAAGTCATATTGCATGGTCCCCATTCCACGGGTTTCAACTACCCAGGTTTAAGGTATTCTTCCTTCAGCTCAAACATGCATGTGGAACCTAGAGTATGATCAACCATGTGATCGGGAGACGTGTTCAAATATGTCTCAGTTTTCGTACCCTGGTACTCGGGTGCAACATTCCAGACACTTTACTAACACTCTACCCACTTGGAGAGTCAGTCCCTTTAACCTCCTGTTTGGCCCAGTTTGCAATTTCTGCGGAAGATGAACAGGAATAGGGAGAACCAATGAGAGACTAGCTGGAGGTTTCTGGACGGGCAAATTTAACTCTCATTTCCCACCAGGAAGAGGAAATAACCAAAGGCTCAGCGGGCCGTGCCGGAACCAGATTAGGGCCTGAAGCCATCCTGCGGTGTTGCGGCCAGCTCACAAGAAAGCGAGTTGAAGAAAGGAGCTCAGGGGCACTGTAATTCACAAACCTGCAGAGTTATAAATGACAGCTATCGTCCAAAAATAGACTGAAGTAAGGCTGCCAAGAGGACTTGAAAGCGGGGCAGAATTGCAGGAAACCGATTTCAGGAGGTAGACTGGAATTGCATTGAAAGCATAGGAAAAGAGGCAGAACGTCCACAATGATGCACTTGGCCAAAAAGGGCGTATGCGTTTTTTCCTGAATATATTCAGGAAAAAACGCATACGCCCTTTTTGGCCAACCAAGCAAGCTTGCAAAGGAAATCTGCACTACAATGAAGTCTCACTTCCCCCCGGTCAAAAGGGCCATCTGAAAAAAGTGTAAAATCCAGAAAGGCAGGACAGGCCATGGAGAACTGGGAGCCTTGTTATGCTGATGGGCGGGATGTAAATTGTCAACAGACACTCGGGAGAAGTGTATGGTGTTTCCTGAAACATCTAAAAAACAAAGCA
Organism: Grampus griseus; assembly: GCF_964374135.1. Classification (NCBI taxonomy): domain Eukaryota; kingdom Metazoa; phylum Chordata; class Mammalia; order Artiodactyla; family Delphinidae; genus Grampus; species Grampus griseus. Next base: position 199,121 of record NW_028133048.1, read on the forward strand.
ACAGAGCCTAGGGCACTTCCACTTATGGTCCTATAGCTTAGGGAAATTAAAATAAAAAAGACACAGCCACCCCAAAGTTTGGGACGCCTCTGTTTACAAGAACTTCGTTTACAGTACAAGTTCAACATCGCAGAAAGTGAAAAATGGATAAAGAAGTTGTGGTATTTACTTACAAAGCAATATCACTCAGCAATGAAATCTATGTCATCAGGCCCTTAGCAGCACAATGAGTGGATTCAGGTATGATGATTCTAACTGAAATAAGTCACACAGAAAAAGAAACATCATAAGATATCAGTAATACACGGAATGTAAACTTGGCTACACAAGAACTGAATTACAGAACAGAACAGGGTCTCAAATTTAGAAAAGCAACTTATGCTTGCTTAAGGGGTAAGGTGAGTTGGGGTGCTGCATAAAACCAGAGATTGAAATGAGCACAGATAAAGTTCCTTAAGCCAAATATGGAATAGACAAGAGCTACTCCTTGCTCAACGAAATGGACTCAACACCGCATATTAAACGCCTAAGAATGTACCTGACTAGTAAGTATCTTAAAACCTATGGATTGCTATGTCTCCGAAAGAGAATCAAGCATGTGTACAGGGGCATAAACGCAGCAGTGATAGGATTGGAGAGGTTCGGTGAGCAAATGAAGACCCTTTGAAGTCATATTGCATGGTACCCATTCCACGGGTTTCAACTACCCAGGTTTAAGGTATTCTTCCTTCAGCTAAAACATGCATGTGGAACCTAGAGTATGATCAACCATGTGAACGGGAGACGTGTTCAAATATGTCTCAGTTTTCCTCCCCTGGTACTCGGGTGCAACATTCCAGACGCTTTACTAACACTCTCCCCACTTGCAGAGTCAGCGCCTTTAACCTCCTGTTTGGCCCAGTTTGCAATTTCTGCGGAAGATGAACAGGAATAGGGAGAACCAATGAGAGACTAGCTGGAGGTGTCTGGACGGGCAAATTTAACTCTCATTTCCCACCAGGAAGAGGAAATAACCAAAGGCTCAGCGGGCCGTGCCGGAACCAGATTAGGGCCTGAAGCCATCCTGCGATGTTGCGGCCAGCTCACAAGAATGCGAGTTGAAGAAAGGAGCTCAGGGGCACTGTAATTCACAAACCTGCAGAGTTATAAATGACAGCTATCGTCCAAAAATAGACTGAAGTAAGGCTGCCAAGAGGACTTGAAAGTGGGGCAGAATTGCAGGAAACCGATTTCAGGAGGTAGACTGGAATTGCATTGAAAGCATAGGAAAAGAGGCAGAACGTCCACAATGATGCACTTGGCCAAAAAGGGCGTATGCGTTTTTTCCTGAATATATTCAGGAAAACACGCATACGCCCTTTTTGGCCAACCAAGCAAACTTGCAAAGGAAATCTGCACTACAATGAAGTCTCACTTCCCCCCGGTCAAAAGGGCCATCTGAATAAAGTGTAAAATCCAGAAAGGCAGGACAGGCCATGGAGAACTGGGAGCCTTGTTATGCTGATGGGCGGGATGTAAATTGCCAACAGACACTCGGGAGAAGTGTATGGTGTTTCCTGAAACATCTAAAAAACAAAGCAACAGAGCCTAGGGCACTTCCACTTATGGTCCTATAGCTTAGGGAAATTAAAATCAAAAAGACACAGCCACCCCAAAGTTTGGGACGCCTCTGTTTACAAGAACCTCGTTTACAGTACAAGTTCAACATCGCAGAAAGTGAAAAATGGATAAAGAAGTTGTGGTATTTACTTACAAAGCAATATCACTCAGCAATGAAATCTATGTCATCAGGCCCTTAGCAGCACAATGAGTGGATTCAGGTATGATGATTCTAACTGAAATAAGTCACACAGAAAAAGAAACATCATAAGATATCAGTAATACACGGAATGTAAACTTGGCTACACAGGAACTGAATTACAGAACAGAACAGGGTCTCAAATTTAGAAAACCAACTTATGCTTACTTAAGGGGAAAGGTGAGTTGGGGTGCTGCATAAAACCAGAGATTGAAATGAGCACAGATAAAGTTCCTTAAGCCAAATATGGAATAGACAAGAGCTACTCCTTGCTCAACGAAATGGACTCAACACCGCATATTAAACGCCTAAGAATGTACCTGACTAGTAAGTATCTTAAAACCTATGGATTGCTATGTCTCCGAAAGAGAATCAAGCATGTGTACAGGGGCATAAACGCAGCAGTGATAGGATTGGAGAGGTTCGGTGAGCAAATGAAGACCCTTTGAAGTCATATTGCATGGTACCCATTCCACGAGTCTCAACTCTCCAGGTTTAAGATATTCTTCCTTCAGCTAAAACATGCATGTGGAACCCAGAGTATGATCAACCGTGTGAACGGGAGACGTGTTCAAATATGTCTCAGTTTTTCTCCCCTGGTACTTGGGTGAAACATTCCAGACGCTTTACTACCAGTCTCCCCACTTGGAGAGTCAGCGCCTTTAACCTCCTGTTTGGCCCAGTTTGCAATTTCTGCGGAAGATGAACAGGAATAGCGAGAACCAATTAGAGACTAGCTGGAGGTGTCTGGACGGGCAAATTTAACTCTCATTTCCCACCAGGAAGAGGAAATAACCAAAGGCTCAGCTGCCGTGCCGGAACCAGATTAGGGCCTGAAGCCATCCTGCGGTGTTGCGGCCAGCTCAAAAGAAAGCGAGTTGAAGAAAGGAGCTCAGGGGCACTGTAATTCACAAACCTGCAGAGTTATAAATGACAGCTATCGTCCAAAAATATACTGAAGTAAGGCTGCCAAGAGGACTTGAAAGCGGGGCAGAATTGCAGGAAACCGATTTCAGGAGGTAGACTGGAATTGCATTGAAAGCATAGGAAAAGAGGCAGAACGTCCACAATGATGCACTTGGCCAAAAAGGGCGTATGCGTTTTTTCCTGAATATATTCAGGAAAAAACGCATACGCCCTGTTTGGCCAACCAAGCAAGCTTGCAAAGGAAATCTGCACTACAATGAAGTCTCACTTCCCCCCGGTCAAAAGGGCCATCTGAAAAAAGTGTAAAATCCAGAAAGGCAGGACAGGCCATGGAGAACTGGGAGCCTTGTTATGCTGATGGGCGGTATGTAAATTGCCAGCAGACACTCGGGAGAAGTGTATGGTGTTTCCTGAAACATCTAAAAAACAAAGCAACAGAGCCTAGGGCACTTCCACTTATGGTCCTATAGCTTAGGAAAATTAAAATCAAAAAGACACAGCCACCCCAAAATTTGGGACGCCTCTGTTTACAAGAACCTCGTTTACCGTACAAGTTCAATATCACAGAAAGTGAAAAATGGATAAAGAACTTGTGGTACTTACGTACAATGCAGTATCACTCAGCAATGAAATCTATGTCATCAGGCCCGTAGCAGCATAATGAGTGGATTCAGGTACGATGATTCTAACTGAAATAAGTCACACAGAAAAAGAAACATCATAAGATATCACTAATACACGGAATGTAAACTTGGCTACACAGGAACTGAATTCCAAAACAGAACAGGGTCTCAAATTTAGAAAACCAACTTATGCTTGCTTAAGGGGAAAGGTGAGTTGGGGTGCTGCATAAAACCAGAGATTGAAATGAGCACAGATAAAGTTCCTTAAGCCAAATATGGAATAGACAAGAGCTACTCCTTGCTCAACGAAATGGACTCAACACCCCATATTAAACGCCTAAGAATGTACCTGACTAGTAAGTATCTTAAAACCTATGGATTGCTATGTCTCCAAAAGAGAATCAAGCGTGTGTACAGGGGCATAAACGCAGCAGTGATAGGATTGGAGAGGTTCGGTGAGCAAATGAAGACCCTTTGAAGCCATATTGCATGGTACCCATTCCACGGGTCTCAACTCTCCAGGTTTAAGGTATTCTTCCTTCAGCTAAAACATGCATGTGGAACCCAGAGTATGATCAACCGTGTGAACGGGAGATGTGTTCAAATATGTCTCAGTTTTCCTCCCCTGGTACTCGGGTGCAACAATCCAGACGCTTTACTAACACTCTCCCCACTTGGAGAGTCAGCGCCTTTAACCTCCTGTTTGGCCCAGTTTGCAATTTCTGCGGAAGATGAACAGGAATAGCGAGAACCAATGAGAGACTAGCTGGAGGTGTCTGGACGGGCAAATTTAACTCTCATTTCCCACCAGGAAGAGGAAATAAACAAAGGCTCAGCTGCCGTGCCGGAACCAGATTAGGGCCTGAAGCCATCCTGCGGTGTTGCGGCCAGCTCAAAAGAAAGCGAGTTGAAGAAAGGAGCTCAGGGGCACTGTAATTCACAAACCTGCAGAGTTATAAATGACAGCTATCGTCCAAAAATATACTGAAGTAAGGCTGCCAAGAGGACTTGAAAGCGGGGCAGAATTGCAGGAAACCGATTTCAGGAGGTAGACTGGAATTGCATTGAAAGCATAGGAAAAGAGGCAGAACGTCCACAATGATGCACTTGGCCAAAAAGGGTGTATGCGTTTTTTCCTGAATATATTCAGGAAAAAACGCATACGCCCTTTTTGGCCAACCAAGCAAGCTTGCAAAGGAAATCTGCACTACAATGAAGTCTCACTTCCCCCCGGTCAAAAGGGCCATCTGAAAAAAGTGTAAAATCCAGAAAGGCAGGACAGGCCATGGAGAACTGGGAGCCTTGTTATGCTGATGGGCGGGATGTAAATTGCCAACAGACACTCGGGAGAAGTGTATGGTGTTTCCTGAAACATCTAAAAAACAAAGCAACAGAGCCTAGGGCACTTCCACTTATGGTCCTATAGCTTAGGGAAATTAAAATCAAAAAGACACAGCCACCCCAAAATTTGGGACGCCTCTGTTTACAAGAACCTCGTTTACCGTACAAGTTCAATATCACAGAAAGTGAAAAATGGATAAAGAACTTGTGGTACTTACGTACAATGCAGTATCACTCAGCAATGAAATCTATGTCATCAGGCCCGTAGCAGCATAATGAGTGGATTCAGGTACGATGATTCTAACTGAAATAAGTCACACAGCAAAAGAAACATCATAAGATATCACTAATACACGGAATGTAAACTTGGCTACACAGGAACTGAATTCCAAAACAGAACAGGGTCTCAAATTTAGAAAACCAACTTATGCTTGCTTAAGGGGAAAGGTGAGTTGGGGTGCTGCATAAAATCAGAGATTGAAATGAGCACAGATAAAGTTCCTTAAGCCAAATATGGAATAGACAAGAGCTACTCCTTGCTCAACGAAATGGACTCAACACCCCATATTAAACGCCTAAGAATGTACCTGACTAGTAAGTATCTTAAAACCTATGGATTGCTATGTCTCCAAAAGAGAATCAAGCGTGTGTACAGGGGCATAAACGCAGCAGTGATAGTATTGGAGAGGTTCGGTGAGCAAATGAAGACCCTTTGAAGCCATATTGCATGGTACCCATTACACGGGTCTCAACTCTCCAGGTTTAAGGTATTCTTCCTTCAGCTAAAACATGCATGTGGAACCCAGAGTATGATCAACCATGTGAACGGGAGACGTGTTCAAATATGTCTCAGTTTTCCTCCCCTGGTACTCGGGTGCAACATTCCAGACGCTTTACTAACACTCTCCCCACTTGGAGAGTCAGCGCCTTTAACCTCCTGTTTGGCCCAGTTTGCAATTTCTGCGGAAGATGAACAGGAATAGGGAGAACCAATGAGAGACTAGCTGGAGGTGTCTGGACGGACAAATTTAACTCTCATTTCCCACTAGGAAGAGGAAATAACCAAAGGCTCAGCTGCCGTGCCGGAACCAGATTAGGGCCTGAAGCCATCCTGCGGTGTTGCGGCCAGCTCAAAAGAAAGCGAGTTGAAGAAAGGAGCTCAGGGGCACTGTAATTCACAAACCTGCAGAGTTATAAATGACAGCTATCGTCCAAAAATATACTGAAGTAAGGCTGCCAAGAGGACTTGAAAGCGGGGCAGAATTGCAGGAAACCGATTTCAGGAGGTAGACTGGAATTGCATTGAAAGCATAGGAAAAGAGGCAGAACGTCCACAATGATGCACTTGGCCAAAAAGGGCGTATGCGTTTTTTCCTGAATATATTCAGGAAAAAACGCATACGCCCTTTTTGGCTAACCAAGCAAACTTGTTAAGGAAATCTGCACTACAATGAAGTCTCACTTCCCCCCGGTCAAAAGGGCCATCTGAAAAAAGTGTAAAATCCAGAAAGGCAGGACAGGCCATGGAGAACTGGGAGCCTTGTTATGCTGATAGGCGGGATGTAAATTGCCAACAGACACTCGGGAGAAGTGTATGGTGTTTCCTGAAACATCTAAAAAACAAAGCAACAGAGCCAAGGGCACTTCCACTTATGGTCCTATAGCTTAGGGAAATTAAAATCAAAAAGACACAGCCACCCCAAAGTTTGGAAAAGCTCTGTTTACAAGAACCTCGTTTACAGTACAAGTTCAACATCGCAGAAAGTGAAAAATGGATAAAGAAGTTGTGGTATTTACTTACAAAGCAATATCACTCAGCAATGAAATCTATGTCATCAGGCCCTTAGCAGCACAATGAGTGGATTCAGGTATGATGATTCTAACTGAAATAAGTCACACAGAAAAAGAAACATCATAAGATATCAGTAATACATGGAATGTAAACTTGGCTACACAGGAACTGAATTACAGAACAGAACAGGGTCTCAAATTTAGAAAACCAACTTATGATTACTTAAGGGGAAAGGTGAGTTGGGGTGCTTCATAAAACCAGAGATTGAAATGAGCACAGATAAAGTTCCTTAAGCCAAATATGGAATAGAGAAGAGCTACTCCTTGCTCAACGAAATGGACTCAACACCGCATATTAAACGCCTAAGAATGTACCTGACTAGTAAGTATCTTAAAACCTATGGATTGCTATGTCTCCGAAAGAGAATCAAGCATGTGTACAGGGGTATAAACGCAGTAGTGATAGGATTGGAGAGGTACGGTGAGCAAATGAAGACCCTTTGAAGTCATATTGCATGGTACCCATTACACGGGTCTCAACTCTCCAGGTTTAAGGTATTCTTCCTTCAGCTAAAACATGCATGTGGAACCCAGAGTATGATCAACCGTGTGAACGGGAGACGTGTTCAAATATGTCTCAGTTTTCCTCCCCTGGTACTCGGGTGCAACATTCCAGACGCTTTACTAACACTCTCCCCACTTGGAGAGTCAGCGCCTTTAAGCTCCTGTTTGGCCCAGTTTGCAATTTCTGCGGAAGATGAACAGGAATAGGGAGAACCAATGAGAGACTAGCTGGAGGTGTCTGGACGGGCAAATTTAACTCTCATTTCCCACCAGGAAGAGGAAATACCCAAAGGCTCAGCGTGCCGTGCCGGAACCAGATTAGGGCCTGAAGCCATCCTGCGGTGTTGCGGCCAGCTCAAAAGAAAGCGAGTTGAAGAAAGGAGCTCAGGGGCACTGTAATTCACAAACCTGCAGAGTTATAAATGACAGCTATCGTCCAAAAATATACTGAAGTAAGGCTGCCAAGAGGACTTGAAAGCGGGGCAGAATTGCAGGAAACCGATTTCAGGAGGTAGACTGGAATTGCATTGAAAGCATAGGAAAAGAGGCAGAACGTCCACAATGATACACTTGGCCATAAAGGGCGTATGCGTTTTTTCCTGAATATATTCAGGAAAAAACGCATACGCCCTTTTTGGCCAACCAAGCAAGCTTGCAAAGGAAATCTGCACTACAATGAAGTCTCACTTCCCCCCGGTCAAAAGGGTCATCTGAATAAAGTGTAAAATCCAGAAAGGCAGGACAGGCCATGGAGAACTGGGAGCCTTGTTATGCTGATGGGCGGGATGTAAATTGCCAACAGACACTCGGGAGAAGTGTATGGTGTTTCCTGAAACATCTAAAAAACAAAGCAACAGAGCCTAGGGCACTTCCACTTATGGTCCTATAGCTTAGGGAAATTAAAATAAAAAAGACACAGCCACGCCGAAGTTTGGAACGGCTCTGTTTACAAGAACCTCGTTTACAGTACAAGTTCAACATCGCAGAAAATGAAAAATGGATAAAGAAGTTGTGGTATTTACTTACAAAGCAATATCACTCAGCAATGAAATCTATGTCATCAGGCCCGTAGCAGCATAATGAGTGGATTCAGGTACGATGATTCTAACTGAAATAAGTCACACAGAAAAAGAAACATCATAAGATATCACTAATACACGGAATGTAAACTTGGCTACACAGGAACTGAATTCCAAAACAGAACAGGGTCTCAAATTTAGAAAACCAACTTATGCTTGCTTAAGGGGAAAGGTGAGTTGGGGTGCTGCATAAAACCAGAGATTGAAATGAGCACAGATAAAGTTCCTTAAGCCAAATATGGAATAGACAAGAACTACTCCTTGCTCAACGAAATGGACCCAACACCGCATATTAAACGCCTAAGAATGTACCTGACTAGTAAGTATCTTAAAACCTATGGATTGCTATGTCTCCGAAAGAGAATCAAGCATGTGTACAGGGGCATAAACGCAGCAGTGATAGGATTGGAGAGGTTCGGTGAGCAAATGAAGACCCTTTGAAGGCATATTGCATGGTACCCATTCCACGGGTTTCAACTACCCAGGTTTAAGGTATTCTTCCTTCAGCTAAAACATGCATGTGGGACCCAGAGTATGATCAACCGTGTGAACGGGAGACGTGTTCAAATATGTCTCAGTTTTCCTCCCCTGGTACTCGGGTGCAACATTCCAGACGCTTTACTAACACTCTCCCCACTTGGAGAGTCAGCGCCTTTAACCTCCTGTTTGGCCCAGTTTGCAATTTCTGCGGAAGATGAACAGGAATAGGGAGAACCAATGAGAGACTAGCTGGAGGTGTCTGGACGGGCAAATTTAACTCTCATTTCCCACCAGGAAGAGGAAATAACCAAAGGCTCAGCGTGCCGTGCCGGAACCAGATTAGGGCCTGAAGCCATCCTGCGGTGTTGCGGCCAGCTCAAAAGAAAGCGAGTTGAAGAAAGGAGCTCAGGGGCACTGTAATTCACAAACCTGCAGAGTTATAAATGACAGCTATCGTCCAAAAATATACTGAAGTAAGGCTGCCAAGAGGACTTGAAAGCGGGGCAGAATTGCAGGAAACCGATTTCAGGAGGTAGACTGGAATTGCATTGAAAGCATAGGAAAAGAGGCAGAACGTCCACAATGATGCACTTAGCCAAAAAGGGCGTATGCGTTTTTTCCTGAATATATTCAGGAAAAAACGCATACGCCCTTTTTGGCCAACCAAGCAAACTTGCAAAGGAAATCTGCACTACAATGAAGTCTCACTTCCCCCCGGTCAAAAGGGCCATCTGAAAAAAGTGTAAAATCCAGAAAGGCAGGACAGGCCATGGAGAACTGGGAGCCTTGTTATGCTGATGGGCGGGATGTAAACTGCCAACAGACACTCGGGAGAAGTGTATGGTGTTTCCTGAAATATCTAAAAAACAAAGCAACAGAGCCTAGGGCACTTCCACTTCTGGTCCTATAGCTTAGGGAAATTAAAATCAAAAAGACACAGCCACCCCAAATTTTGGGACGCCTCTGTTTACAAGAACCTCGTTTACAGTACAAGTTCAACATCACAGAAAGTGAAAAATGGATAAAGAAGTTGTGGTATTTACTTACAAAGCAATATCACTCAGCAATGAAATCTATGTCATCAGGGCCTTAGCAGCACAATGAGTGGATTCAGGTATGATGATTCTAACTAAAATAAGTCACACAGAAAAAGAAACATCATAAGATATCAGTAATACACAGAATGTAAACTTGGCTACACAGGAACTGAATTCCAAAACAGAACAGGGTCTCAAATTTAGAAAACCAACTTATGCTTGCTTAAGGGGAAAGGTGAGTTGGGGTGCTGCATAAAACCAGAGATTGAAATGAGCACAGATAAAGTTCCTTAAGCCAAATATGGAATAGACAAGAACTACTCCTTGCTCAACGAAATGGACCCAACACCGCATATTAAACGCCTAAGAATGTACCTGACTAGTAAGTATCTTAAAACCTATGGATTGCTATGTCTCCGAAAGAGAATCAAGCATGTGTACAGGGGCATAAACGCAGCAGTGATAGGATTGGAGAGGTTCGGTGAGCAAATGAAGACCCTTTGAAGGAATATTGCATGGTACCCATTCCACGGGTTTCAACTACCCAGGTTTAAGGTATTCTTCCTTCAGCTAAAACATGCATGTGGGACCCAGAGTATGATCAACCGTGTGAACGGGAGACGTGTTCAAATATGTCTCAGTTTTCCTCCCCTGGTACTCGGGTGCAACATTCCAGACGCTTTACTAACACTCTCCCCACTTGGAGAGTCAGCGTCTTTAACCTCCTGTTTGGCCCAGTTTGCAATTTCTGCGGAAGATGAACAGGAATAGGGAGAACCAATGAGAGACTAGCTGGAGGTGTCTGGACGGGTAAATTTAACTCTCATTTCCCACCAGGAAGAGGAAATACCCAAAGGCTCAGCGTGCCGTGCCGGAACCAGATTAGGGCCTGAAGCCATCCTGCGGTGTTGCGGCCAGCTCACAAGAAAGCGAGTTGTAGAAAGGAGCTCAGGGGCACTGTAATTCACAAACCTGCAGAGTTATAAATGACAGCTATCGTCCAAAAATATACTGAAGTAAGGCTGCCAAGAGGACTTGAAAGCGGGGCAGAATTGCAGGAAACCGATTTCAGGAGGTAGACTGGAATTGCATTGAAAGCATAGGAAAAGAGGCAGAACGTCCACAATGATGCACTTGGCCAAAAAGGGCGTATGCGTTTTTTCCTGAATATATTCAGGAAAAAACGCATACGCACTTTTTGGCCAACCAAGGAAGCTTGCAAAGGAAATCTGCACTACAATGAAGTCTCACTTCCCCCCGGTCAAAAGGGCCATCTGAAAAAAGTGTAAAATCCAGAAAGGCAGGACAGGCCATGGAGAACTGGGAGCCTTGTTATGCTGATGGGCGGGATGTAAACTGCCAACAGACACTCGGGAGAAGTGTATGGTGTTTCCTGAAATATCTAAAAAACAAAGCAACAGAGCCTAGGGCACTTCCACTTCTGGTCCTATAGCTTAGGGAAATTAAAATCAAAAAGACACAGCCACCCCAAATTTTGGGACGCCTCTGTTTACAAGAACCTCGTTTACAGTACAAGTTCAACATCGCAGAAAGTGAAAAATGGATAAAGAAGTTGTGGTATTTACTTACAAAGCAATATCACTCAGCAATGAAATCTATGTCATCAGGGCCTTAGCAGCACAATGAGTGGATTCAGGTATGATGATTCTAACTAAAATAAGTCACACAGAAAAAGAAACATCATAAGATATCAGTAATACACAGAATGTAAACTTGGCTACACAGGAACTGAATTCCAAAACAGAACAGGGTCTCAAATTTAGAAAACCAACTTATGCTTGCTTAAGGGGAAAGGTGAGTTGGGGTGCTGCATAAAACCAGAGATTGAAATGAGCACAGATAAAGTTCCTTAAGCCAAATATGGAATAGACAAGAGCTACTCCTTGCTCAACGAAATGGACTCAACACCCCATATTAAATGCCTAAGAATATACCCGACTAGTAAGTATCTTAAAACCTATGGATTGCTGTGTCTCCGAAAGAGAATCAAGCATGTGTACAGGGGCATAAACGCAGCAGTGATAGGATTGGAGAGGTTCGGTGAGCAAATGAAGACCCTTTGAAGTCATATTGCATGGTACCTATTACACGGGTCTCAACTCTCCAGGTTTAAGGTATTCTTCCTTCAGCTAAAACATGCATGTGGAACCCAGAGTATGATCAACCGTGTGAACGGGAGACGTGTTCAAATATGTCTCAGTTTTCCTCCCCTGGTACTCGGGTGCAACATTCCAGATGCTTTACTAACATTCTCCCCACTTGGACAGTCAGCGCCTTTAACCTCCTGTTTGGCCCAGTTTGCAATTTCTGCGGAAGATGAACAGGAATAGGGAGAACCAATGAGAGACTAGCTGGAGGTGTCTGGACGGGCAAATTTAACTCTCATTTCCCACCAGGAAGAGGAAATACCCAAAGGCTCAGCGTGCCGTGCCGGAACCAGATTAGGGCCTGAAGCCATCCTGCGGTGTTGCGGCCAGCTCACAAGAAAGCGAGTTGAAGAAAGGAGCTCAGGGGCACTGTAATTCACAAACCTGCAGAGTTATAAATGACAGCTATCATCCAAAAATATACTGAAGTAAGGCTGCCAAGAGGACTTGAAAGCGGGGCAGAATTGCAGGAAACCGATTTCAGGAGGTAGACTGGAATTGCATTGAAAGCATAGGAAAAGAGGCAGAACGTCCACAATGATACACTTGGCCAAAAAGGGTGTATGCGTTTTTTCCTGAATATATTCAGGAAAAAACGCATACGCCCTTTTTGGCCAACCAAGCAAGCTTGCAAAGGAAATCTGCACTACAATGAAGTCTCACTTCCCCCCGGTCAAAAGGGCCATCTGAATAAAGTGTAAAATCCAGAAAGCCAGGACAGGCCATGGAGAACTGGGAGCCTTGTTATGCTGATGGGCGGGATGTAAATTGCCAACAGACACTCGGGAGAAGTGTATGGTGTTTCCTGAAACATCTAAAAAACAAAGCAACAGAGCCTAGGGCACTTCCACTTATGGTCCTATAGCTTAGGGAAATTAAAATCAAAAAGACACAGCCACGCCGAAGTTTGGAACGGCTCTGTTTACAAGAACCTCGTTTACAGTACAAGTTCAACATCGCAGAAAATGAAAAATGGATAAAGAAGTTGTGGTATTTACTTACAAAGCAATATCACTCAGCAATGAAATCTATGTCATCAGGCCCGTAGCAGCATAATGAGTGGATTCAGGTACGATGATTCTAACTGAAATAAGTCACACAGAAAAAGAAACATCATAAGATATCACTAATACACGGAATGTAAACTTGGCTACACAGGAACTGAATTCCAAAACAGAACAGGGTCTCAAATTTAGAAAACCAACTTATGCTTGCTTAAGGGTAAAGGTGAGTTGGGGTGCTGCATAAAACCAGAGATTGAAATGAGCACAGATAAAGTTCCTTAAGCCAAATATGGAATAGACAAGAGCTACTCCTTGCTCAACGAAATGGACTCAACACCGCATATTAAACGCCTAAGAATGTACCTGACTAGTAAGTATCTTAAAACCTATGGATTGCTATGTCTCCGAAAGAGAATCAAGCATGTGTACAGGGGCATAAACGTAGCAGTGATAGGATTGGAGAGCTTCGGAGAGCAAATGAAGACCCTTAAAAGTCATATTGCATGGTACCTATTACACGGGTCTCAACTCTCCAGGTTTAAGGTATTCTTCCTTCAGCTAAAACATGCATGTGGAACCCAGAGTATGATCAACCGTGTGAACGGGAGACGTGTTCAAATATGTCTCAGTTTTCCTCCCCTGGTACTCGGGTGCAACATTCCAGATGCTTTACTAACACTCTCCCCACTTGGACAGTCAGCGCCTTTAACCTCCTGTTTGGCCCAGTTTGCAATTTCTGCGGAAGATGAACAGGAATAGGGAGAACCAATGAGAGACTAGCTGGAGGTGTCTGGACGGGCAAATTTAACTCTCATTTCCCACCAGGAAGAGGAAATAACCAAAGGCTCAGCGTGCCGTGCCGGAACCAGATTAGGGCCTGAAGCCATCCTGCGGTGTTGCGGCCAGCTCACAAGAAAGCGAGTTGAAGAAAGGAGCTCAGGGGAACTGTAATTCACAAACCTGCAGAGTTATAAATGACAGCTATCGTCCAAAAATATACTGAAGTAAGGCTGCCAAGAGGACTTGAAAGCGGGGCAGAATTGCAGGAAACCGATTTCAGGAGGTAGACTGGAATTGCATTGAAAGCATAGGAAAAGAGGCAGAACGTCCACAATGATGCACTTGGCCAAAAAGGGCGTATGCGTTTTTTCCTGAATATATTCAGGAAAAAACGCATACGCCCTTTTTGGCCAACCAAGCAAGCTTGCAAAGGAAATCTGCACTACAATGAAGTCTCACTTCCCCCCGGTCAAAAGGGCCATCTTAATAAAGTGTAAAATCCAGAAAGGCAGGACAGGCCATGGAGAACTGGGAGCCTTGTTATGCTGATGGGCGGGATGTAAATTGCCAACAGACACTGGGGGGAAGTGTATGGTGTTTCCTGAAACATCTAAAAAACAAAGCAACAGATCCTAGGGCACTTCCACTTCTGGTCCTATAGCTTAGGGAAATTAAAATCAAAAAGACACAGCCACCCCGAAGATTGGAACGGCTCTGTTTACAAGAACCTCGTTTACAGTACAAGTTCAACATCGCAGAAAATGAAAAATGGATAAAGAAGTTGTGGTATTTACTTACAAAGCAATATCACTCAGCAATGAAATCTATGTCATCAGGCCCTTAGCAGCACAATGAGTGGATTCAGGTATGATGATTCTAACTGAAATAAGTCACACAGAAAAAGAAACATCATAAGATATCACTAATACACGGAATGTAAACTTGGCTACACAGGAACTGAATTACAGAACAGAACAGGGTCTCAAATTTAGAAAACCAACTTATGCTTGCTTAAGGGTAAAGGTGAGTTGGGGTGCTGCATAAAAATAGAGATTGAAATGAGCACAGATAAAGTTCCTTAAGCCAAATATGGAATAGACAAGAACTACTCCTTGCTCAACGAAATGGACCCAACACCGCATATTAAACGCCTAAGAATGTACCTGACTAGTAAGTATCTTAAAACCTATGGATTGCTATGTCTCCGAAAGAGAATCAAGCATGTGTACAGGGGCATAAACGCAGCAGTGATAGGATTGGAGAGGTTCGGTGAGCAAATGAAGACCCTTTGAAGGCATATTGCATGGTACCCATTCCACGGGTTTCAACTACCCAGGTTTAAGGTATTCTTCCTTCAGCTAAACATGCATGTGGGACCCAGAGTATGATCAACCGTGTGAACGGGAGACGTGTTCAAATATGTCTCAGTTTTCCTCCCCTGGTACTCGGGTGCAACATTCCAGACGCTTTACTAACACTCTCCCGACTTGGAGAGTCAGCGCCTTTAACCTCCTGTTTGGCCCAGTTTGCAATTTCTGCGGAAGATGAACAGGAATAGGGAGAACCAATGAGAGACTAGCTGGAGGTGTCTGGACGGGCAAATTTAACTCTCATTTCCCACCAGGAAGAGGAAATAACCAAAGGCTCAGCGTGCCGTGCCGGAACCAGATTAGGGCCTGAATCCATCCTGCGGTGTTGCGGCCAGCTCAAAAGAAAGCGAGTTGAAGAAAGGAGCTCAGGGGCACTGTAATTCACAAACCTGCAGAGTTATAAATGACAGCTATCGTCCAAAAATATACTGAAGTAAGGCTGCCAAGAGGACTTGAAAGCGGGGCAGAATTGCAGGAAACCGATTTCAGGAGGTAGACTGGAATTGCATTGAAAGCATAGGAAAAGAGGCAGAACGTCCACAATGATGCACTTAGCCAAAAAGGGCGTATGCGTTTTTTCCTGAATATATTCAGGAAAAAACGCATACGCCCTTTTTGGCCAACCAAGCAAACTTGCAAAGGAAATCTGCACTACAATGAAGTCTCACTTCCCCCCGGTCAAAAGGGCCATCTGAAAAAAGTGTAAAATCCAGAAAGGCAGGACAGGCCATGGAGAACTGGGAGCCTTGTTATGCTGATGGGCGGGATGTAAACTGCCAACAGACACTCGGGAGAAGTGTATGGTGTTTCCTGAAATATCTAAAAAACAAAGCAACAGAGCCTAGGGCACTTCCACTTCTGGTCCTATAGCTTAGGGAAATTAAAATCAAAAAGACACAGCCACCCCAAATTTTGGGACGCCTCTGTTTACAAGAACCTCGTTTACAGTACAAGTTCAACATCACAGAAAGTGAAAAATGGATAAAGAAGTTGTGGTATTTACTTACAAAGCAATATCACTCAGCAATGAAATCTATGTCATCAGGGCCTTAGCAGCACAATGAGTGGATTCAGGTATGATGATTCTAACTAAAATAAGTCACACAGAAAAAGAAACATCATAAGATATCAGTAATACACAGAATGTAAACTTGGCTACACAGGAACTGAATTCCAAAACAGAACAGGGTCTCAAATTTAGAAAACCAACTTATGCTTGCTTAAGGGGAAAGGTGAGTTGGGGTGCTGCATAAAACCAGAGATTGAAATGAGCACAGATAAAGTTCCTTAAGCCAAATATGGAATAGACAAGAACTACTCCTTGCTCAACGAAATGGACCCAACACCGCATATTAAACGCCTAAGAATGTACCTGACTAGTAAGTATCTTAAAACCTATGGATTGCTATGTCTCCGAAAGAGAATCAAGCATGTGTACAGGGGCATAAACGCAGCAGTGATAGGATTGGAGAGGTTCGGTGAGCAAATGAAGACCCTTTGAAGGAATATTGCATGGTACCCATTCCACGGGTTTCAACTACCCAGGTTTAAGGTATTCTTCCTTCAGCTAAAACATGCATGTGGGACCCAGAGTATGATCAACCGTGTGAACGGGAGACGTGTTCAAATATGTCTCAGTTTTCCTCCCCTGGTACTCGGGTGCAACATTCCAGACGCTTTACTAACACTCTCCCCACTTGGAGAGTCAGCGTCTTTAACCTCCTGTTTGGCCCAGTTTGCAATTTCTGCGGAAGATGAACAGGAATAGGGAGAACCAATGAGAGACTAGCTGGAGGTGTCTGGACGGGTAAATTTAACTCTCATTTCCCACCAGGAAGAGGAAATACCCAAAGGCTCAGCGTGCCGTGCCGGAACCAGATTAGGGCCTGAAGCCATCCTGCGGTGTTGCGGCCAGCTCACAAGAAAGCGAGTTGTAGAAAGGAGCTCAGGGGCACTGTAATTCACAAACCTGCAGAGTTATAAATGACAGCTATCGTCCAAAAATATACTGAAGTAAGGCTGCCAAGAGGACTTGAAAGCGGGGCAGAATTGCAGGAAACCGATTTCAGGAGGTAGACTGGAATTGCATTGAAAGCATAGGAAAAGAGGCAGAACGTCCACAATGATGCACTTGGCCAAAAAGGGCGTATGCATTTTTTCCTGAATATATTCAGGAAAAAACGCATACGCACTTTTTGGCCAACCAAGGAAGCTTGCAAAGGAAATCTGCACTACAATGAAGTCTCACTTCCCCCCGGTCAAAAGGGCCATCTGAAAAAAGTGTAAAATCCAGAAAGGCAGGACAGGCCATGGAGAACTGGGAGCCTTGTTATGCTGATGGGCGGGATGTAAACTGCCAACAGACACTCGGGAGAAGTGTATGGTGTTTCCTGAAATATCTAAAAAACAAAGCAACAGAGCCTAGGGCACTTCCACTTCTGGTCCTATAGCTTAGGGAAATTAAAATCAAAAAGACACAGCCACCCCAAATTTTGGGACGCCTCTGTTTACAAGAACCTCGTTTACAGTACAAGTTCAACATCGCAGAAAGTGAAAAATGGATAAAGAAGTTGTGGTATTTACTTACAAAGCAATATCACTCAGCAATGAAATCTATGTCATCAGGGCCTTAGCAGCACAATGAGTGGATTCAGGTATGATGATTCTAACTAAAATAAGTCACACAGAAAAAGAAACATCATAAGATATCAGTAATACACAGAATGTAAACTTGGCTACACAGGAACTGAATTCCAAAACAGAACAGGGTCTCAAATTTAGAAAACCAACTTATGCTTGCTTAAGGGGAAAGGTGAGTTGGGGTGCTGCATAAAACCAGAGATTGAAATGAGCACAGATAAAGTTCCTTAAGCCAAATATGGAATAGACAAGAGCTACTCCTTGCTCAACGAAATGGACTCAACACCCCATATTAAATGCCTAAGAATATACCCGACTAGTAAGTATCTTAAAACCTATGGATTGCTGTGTCTCCGAAAGAGAATCAAGCATGTGTACAGGGGCATAAACGCAGCAGTGATAGGATTGGAGAGGTTCGGTGAGCAAATGAAGACCCTTTGAAGTCATATTGCATGGTACCTATTACACGGGTCTCAACTCTCCAGGTTTAAGGTATTCTTCCTTCAGCTAAAACATGCATGTGGAACCCAGAGTATGATCAACCGTGTGAACGGGAGACGTGTTCAAATATGTCTCAGTTTTCCTCCCCTGGTACTCGGGTGCAACATTCCAGATGCTTTACTAACATTCTCCCCACTTGGACAGTCAGCGCCTTTAACCTCCTGTTTGGCCCAGTTTGCAATTTCTGCGGAAGATGAACAGGAATAGGGAGAACCAATGAGAGACTAGCTGGAGGTGTCTGGACGGGCAAATTTAACTCTCATTTCCCACCAGGAAGAGGAAATACCCAAAGGCTCAGCGTGCCGTGCCGGAACCAGATTAGGGCCTGAAGCCATCCTGCGGTGTTGCGGCCAGCTCACAAGAAAGCGAGTTGAAGAAAGGAGCTCAGGGGCACTGTAATTCACAAACCTGCAGAGTTATAAATGACAGCTATCATCCAAAAATATACTGAAGTAAGGCTGCCAAGAGGACTTGAAAGCGGGGCAGAATTGCAGGAAACCGATTTCAGGAGGTAGACTGGAATTGCATTGAAAGCATAGGAAAAGAGGCAGAACGTCAACAATGATACACTTGGCCAAAAAGGGTGTATGCGTTTTTTCCTGAATATATTCAGGAAAAAACGCATACGCCCTTTTTGGCCAACCAAGCAAGCTTGCAAAGGAAATCTGCACTACAATGAAGTCTCACTTCCCCCCGGTCAAAAGGGCCATCTGAATAAAGTGTAAAATCCAGAAAGCCAGGACAGGCCATGGAGAACTGGGAGCCTTGTTATGCTGATGGGCGGGATGTAAATTGCCAACAGACACTCGGGAGAAGTGTATGGTGTTTCCTGAAACATCTAAAAAACAAAGCAACAGAGCCTAGGGCACTTCCACTTATGGTCCTATAGCTTAGGGAAATTAAAATCAAAAAGACACAGCCACGCCGAAGTTTGGAACGGCTCTGTTTACAAGAACCTCGTTTACAGTACAAGTTCAACATCGCAGAAAATGAAAAATGGATAAAGAAGTTGTGGTATTTACTTACAAAGCAATATCACTCAGCAATGAAATCTATGTCATCAGGCCCGTAGCAGCATAATGAGTGGATTCAGGTACGATGATTCTAACTGAAATAAGTCACACAGAAAAAGAAACATCATAAGATATCACTAATACACGGAATGTAAACTTGGCTACACAGGAACTGAATTCCAAAACAGAACAGGGTCTCAAATTTAGAAAACCAACTTATGCTTGCTTAAGGGTAAAGGTGAGTTGGGGTGCTGCATAAAACCAGAGATTGAAATGAGCACAGATAAAGTTCCTTAAGCCAAATATGGAATAGACAAGAGCTACTCCTTGCTCAACGAAATGGACTCAACACCGCATATTAAACGCCTAAGAATGTACCTGACTAGTAAGTATCTTAAAACCTATGGATTGCTATGTCTTCGAAAGAGAATCAAGCATGTGTACAGGGGCATAAACGTAGCAGTGATAGGATTGGAGAGCTTCGGAGAGCAAATGAAGACCCTTAAAAGTCATATTGCATGGTACCTATTACACGGGTCTCAACTCTCCAGGTTTAAGGTATTCTTCCTTCAGCTAAAACATGCATGTGGAACCCAGAGTATGATCAACCGTGTGAACGGGAGACGTGTTCAAATATGTCTCAGTTTTCCTCCCCTGGTACTCGGGTGCAACATTCCAGATGCTTTACTAACACTCTCCCCACTTGGACAGTCAGCGCCTTTAACCTCCTGTTTGGCCCAGTTTGCAATTTCTGCGGAAGATGAACAGGAATAGGGAGAACCAATGAGAGACTAGCTGGAGGTGTCTGGACGGGCAAATTTAACTCTCATTTCCCACCAGGAAGAGGAAATAACCAAAGGCTCAGCGTGCCGTGCCGGAACCAGATTAGGGCCTGAAGCCATCCTGCGGTGTTGCGGCCAGCTCACAAGAAAGCGAGTTGAAGAAAGGAGCTCAGGGGAACTGTAATTCACAAACCTGCAGAGTTATAAATGACAGCTATCGTCCAAAAATATACTGAAGTAAGGCTGCCAAGAGGACTTGAAAGCGGGGCAGAATTGCAGGAAACCGATTTCAGGAGGTAGACTGGAATTGCATTGAAAGCATAGGAAAAGAGGCAGAACGTCCACAATGATGCACTTGGCCAAAAAGGGCGTATGCGTTTTTTCCTGAATATATTCAGGAAAAAACGCATACGCCCTTTTTGGCCAACCAAGCAAGCTTGCAAAGGAAATCTGCACTACAATGAAGTCTCACTTCCCCCCGGTCAAAAGGGCCATCTTAATAAAGTGTAAAATCCAGAAAGGCAGGACAGGCCATGGAGAACTGGGAGCCTTGTTATGCTGATGGGCGGGATGTAAATTGCCAACAGACACTGGGGGGAAGTGTATGGTGTTTCCTGAAACATCTAAAAAACAAAGCAACAGATCCTAGGGCACTTCCACTTCTGGTCCTATAGCTTAGGGAAATTAAAATCAAAAAGACACAGCCACCCCGAAGATTGGAACGGCTCTGTTTACAAGAACCTCGTTTACAGTACAAGTTCAACATCGCAGAAAATGAAAAATGGATAAAGAAGTTGTGGTATTTACTTACAAAGCAATATCACTCAGCAATGAAATCTATGTCATCAGGCCCTTAGCAGCACAATGAGTGGATTCAGGTATGATGATTCTAACTGAAATAAGTCACACAGAAAAAGAAACATCATAAGATATCACTAATACACGGAATGTAAACTTGGCTACACAGGAACTGAATTACAGAACAGAACAGGGTCTCAAATTTAGAAAACCAACTTATGCTTGCTTAAGGGTAAAGGTGAGTTGGGGTGCTGCATAAAAATAGAGATTGAAATGAGCACAGATAAAGTTCCTTAAGCCAAATATGGAATAGACAAGAACTACTCCTTGCTCAACGAAATGGACCCAACACCGCATATTAAACGCCTAAGAATGTACCTGACTAGTAAGTATCTTAAAACCTATGGATTGCTATGTCTCCGAAAGAGAATCAAGCATGTGTACAGGGGCATAAACGCAGCAGTGATAGGATTGGAGAGGTTCGGTGAGCAAATGAAGACCCTTTGAAGGCATATTGCATGGTACCCATTCCACGGGTTTCAACTACCCAGGTTTAAGGTATTCTTCCTTCAGCTAAACATGCATGTGGGACCCAGAGTATGATCAACCGTGTGAACGGGAGACGTGTTCAAATATGTCTCAGTTTTCCTCCCCTGGTACTCGGGTGCAACATTCCAGACGCTTTACTAACACTCTCCCCACTTGGAGAGTCAGCGCCTTTAACCTCCTGTTTGGCCCAGTTTGCAATTTCTGCGGAAGATGAACAGGAATAGGGAGAACCAATGAGAGACTAGCTGGAGGTGTCTGGACGGGCAAATTTAACTCTCATTTCCCACCAGGAAGAGGAAATACCCAAAGGCTCAGCGTGCCGTGCCGGAACCAGATTAGGGCCTGAAGCCATCCTGCGGTGTTGCGGCCAGCTCACAAGAAAGCGAGTTGTAGAAAGGAGCTCAGGGGCACTGTAATTCACAAACCTGCAGAGTTATAAATGACAGCTATCGTCCAAAAATATACTGAAGTAAGGCTGCCAAGAGGACTTGAAAGCGGGGCAGAATTGCAGGAAACCGATTTCAGGAGGTAGACTGGAATTGCATTGAAAGCATAGGAAAAGAGGCAGAACGTCCACAATGATGTACTTGGCCAAAAAGGGCGTATGCGTTTTATCCTGAATATATTCAGGAAAAAACGCATACGCACTTTTTGGCCAACCAAGGAAGCTTGCAAAGGAAATCTGCACTACAATGAAATCTCACTTCCCCCCGGTCAAAAGGGCCATCTGAAAAAAGTGTAAAATCCAGAAAGGCAGGACAGGCCATGGAGAACTGGGAGCCTTGTTATGCTGATGGGCGGGATGTAAACTGCCAACAGACACTCGGGAGAAGTGTATGGTGTTTCCTCAAAGATCTAAAAAACAAAGCAACAGAGCCTAGGGCACTTCCACTTCTGGTCCTATAGCTTAGGGAAATTAAAATCAAAAAGACACAGCCACCCCGAAGTTTGGGACGCCTCTGTTTACAAGAACCTCGTTTACAGTACAAGTTCAACATCGCAGAAAGTGAAAAATGGATAAAGAAGTTGTGGTATTTACTTACAAAGCAATATCACTCAGCAATGAAATCTATGTCATCAGGGCCTTAGCAGCACAATGAGTGGATTCAGGTATGATGATTCTAACTAAAATAAGTCACACAGAAAAAGAAACATCATAAGATATCAGTAATACACAGAATGTAAACTTGGCTACACAGGAACTGAAT
Organism: Grampus griseus; assembly: GCF_964374135.1. NCBI lineage: Eukaryota > Metazoa > Chordata > Mammalia > Artiodactyla > Delphinidae > Grampus > Grampus griseus. Next base: position 221,574 of record NW_028133048.1, read on the forward strand.
TCCAAAACAGAACAGGGTCTCAAATTTAGAAAACCAACTTATGCTTGCTTAAGGGGAAAGTTGAGTTGGGGTGCTGCATAAAACCAGAGATTGAAATGAGCACAGATAAAGTTCCTTAAGCCAAATATGGAATAGACAAGAGCTACTCCTTGCTCAACGAAATGGACTCAACACCCCATATTAAATGCCTAAGAATATACCCGACTAGTAAGTATCTTAAAACCTATGGATTGCTGTGTCTCCGAAAGAGAATCAAGCATGTGTACAGGGGCATAAACGCAGCAGTGATAGGATTGGAGAGGTTCGGTGAGCAAATGAAGACCCTTTGAAGTCATATTGCATGGTACCTATTACACGGGTCTCAACTCTCCAGGATTAAGGTATTCTTCCTTCAGCTAAAACATGCATGTGGAACCCAGAGTATGATCAACCGTGTGAACGGGAGACGTGTTCAAATATGTCTCAGTTTTCCTCCCCTGGTACTCGGGTGCAACATTCCAGACACTTTACTAACACTCTCCCCACTTGGAGAGTCAGCGCCTTTAACCTCCTGTTTGGCCCAGTTTGCAATTTCTGCGGAAGATGAACAGAAATAGGGAAAACCAATGAGAGACTAGCTGGAGGTGTCTGGACGGGCAAATTTAACTCTCATTTCCCACCAGGAAGAGGAAATAACCAAAGGCTCAGCGTGCCGTGCCGGAACCAGATTAGGGCCTGAAGCCATCCTGCGGTGTTGCGGCCAGCTCAAAAGAAAGCGAGTTGAAGAAAGGAGCTCAGGGGCACTGTAATTCACAAACCTGCAGAGTTATAAATGACAGCTATCGTCCAAAAATAGACTGAAGTAAGGCTGCCAAGAGGACTTGAAAGCGGGGCAGAATTGCAGGAAACCGATTTCAGGAGGTAGACTGGAATTGCATTGAAAGCATAGGAAAAGAGGCAGAACGTCCACAATGATACACTTGGTCAAAAAGGGCGTATGCGTTTTTTCCTGAATATATTCAGGAAAAAACGCATACGCCCTTTTTGGCCAACCAAGCAAGCTTGCAAAGGAAATCTGCACTACAATGAAGTCTCACTTCCCCCCGGTCAAAAGGGCCATCTGAATAAAGTGTAGAATCCAGAAAGGCAGGACAGGCCATGGAGAACTGGGAGCCTTGTTATGCTGATGGGCGGGATGTAAATTGCCAACAGACACTCGGGAGAAGTGTATGGTGTTTCCTGAAACATCTAAAAAACAAAGCAACAGAGCCTAGGGCACTTCCACTTATGGTCCTATAGCTTAGGGAAATTAAAATCAAAAAGACACAGCCACGCCGAAGTTTGGAACGGCTCCGTTTACAAGAACCTCGTTTACAGTACAAGTTCAACATCGCAGAAAATGAAAAATGGATAAAGAAGTTGTGGTATTTACTTACAAAACAATATCACTCAGCAATGAAATCTATGTCATCAGGCCCGTAGCAGCATAATGAGTGGATTCAGGTACGATGATTCTAACTGAAATAAGTCACACAGAAAAAGAAACATCATAAGATATCACTAATACACGGAATGTAAACTTGGCTACACAGGAACTGAATTCCAAAACAGAACAGGGTCTCAAATTTAGAAAACCAACTTATGCTTGCTTAAGGGGAAAGGTGAGTTGGGGTGCTGCATAAAACCAGCGATTGAAATGAGCACAGATAAAATTCCTTAAGCCAAATATGGAATAGACAAGAGCTACTCCTTGCTCAACGAAATGGACTCAACACCCCATATTAAATGCCTAAGAATATACCCGACTAGTAAGTATCTTAAAACCTATGGATTGCTATGTCTCCGAAAGAGAATCAAGCATGTGTACAGGGGCATAAACGCAGCAGTGATAGGATTGGAGAGGTTCGGAGAGCAAATGAAGACCCTTTGAAGTCATATTGCATGGTACCTATTACACGGGTCTCAACTCTCCAGGTTTAAGGTATTCTTCCTTCAGCTAAAACATGCATGTGGAACCCAGAGTATGATCAACCGTGTGAACGGGAGACGTGTTCAAATATGTCTCAGTTTTCCTCCCCTGGTACTCGGGTGCAACATTCCAGATGCTTTACTAACACTCTCAGCACTTGGACAGTCAGCGCCTTTAACCTCCTGTTTGGCCCAGTTTGCAATTTCTGCGGAAGATGAACAGGAATAGGGAGAACCAATGAGAGACTAGCTGGAGGTGTCTGGACGGGCAAATTTAACTCTCATTTCCCACCAGGAAGAGGAAATACCCAAAGGCTCAGCGTGCCGTGCCGGAACCAGATTAGGGCCTGAAGCCATCCTGCGGTGTTGCGGCCAGCTCACAAGAAAGCGAGTTGTAGAAAGGAGCTCAGGGGCACTGTAATTCACAAACCTGCAGAGTTATAAATGACAGCTATCGTCCAAAAATATACTGAAGTAAGGCTGCCAAGAGGACTTGAAAGCGGGGCAGAATTGCAGGAAACCGATTTCAGGAGGTAGACTGGAATTGCATTGAAAGCATAGGAAAAGAGGCAGAACGTCCACAATGATGCACTTGGCCAAAAAGGGCGTATGCGTTTTTTCCTGAATATATTCAGGAAAAAACGCATACGCCCTTTTTGGCCAACCAAGGAAGCTTGCAAAGGAAATCTGCACTACAATGAAGTCTCACTTCCCCCCGGTCAAAAGGGCCATCTGAAAAAAGTGTAAAATCCAGAAAGGCAGGACAGGCCATGGAGAACTGGGAGCCTTGTTATGCTGATGGGCGGGATGTAAACTGCCAACAGACACTCGGGAGAAGTGTATGGTGTTTCCTGAAACATCTAAAAAACAAAGCAACAGAGCCTAGGGCACTTCCACTTCTGGTCCTATAGCTTAGGGAAATTAAAATCAAAAAGACACAGCCACCCCGAAGTTTGGGACGCCTCTGTTTACAAGAACCTCGTTTACAGTACAAGTTCAACATCGCAGAAAGTGAAAAATGGATAAAGAAGTTGTGGTATTTACTTACAAAGCAATATCACTCAGCAATGAAATCTATGTCATCAGGGCCTTAGCAGCACAATGAGTGGATTCAGGTATGATGATTCTAACTAAAATAAGTCACACAGAAAAAGAAACATCATAAGATATCAGTAATACACAGAATGTAAACTTGGCTACACAGGAACTGAATTCCAAAACAGAACAGGGTCTCAAATTTAGAAAACCAACTTATGCTTGCTTAAGGGGAAAGGTGAGTTGGGGTGCTGCATAAAACCAGAGATTGAAATGAGCACAGATAAAGTTCCTTAAGCCAAATATGGAATAGACAAGAGCTACTCCTTGCTCAACGAAATGGACTCAACACCCCATATTAAATGCCTAAGAATATACCCGACTAGTAAGTATCTTAAAACCTATGGATTGCTGTGTCTCCGAAAGAGAATCAAGCATGTGTACAGGGGCATAAACGCAGCAGTGATAGGATTGGAGAGGTTCGGTGAGCAAATGAAGACCCTTTGAAGTCATATTGCATGGTACCTATTACACGGGTCTCAACTCTCCAGGTTTAAGGTATTCTTCCTTCAGCTAAAACATGCATGTGGAACCCAGAGTATGATCAACCGTGTGAACGGGAGACGTGTTCAAATATGTCTCAGTTTTCCTCCCCTGGTACTCGGGTGCAACATTCCAGATGCTTTACTAACATTCTCCCCACTTGGACAGTCAGCGCCTTTAACCTCCTGTTTGGCCCAGTTTGCAATTTCTGCGGAAGATGAACAGGAATAGGGAGAACCAATGAGAGACTAGCTGGAGGTGTCTGGACGGGCAAATTTAACTCTCATTTCCCACCAGGAAGAGGAAATACCCAAAGGCTCAGCGTGCCGTGCCGGAACCAGATTAGGGCCTGAAGCCATCCTGCGGTGTTGCGGCCAGCTCACAAGAAAGCGAGTTGTAGAAAGGAGCTCAGGGGCACTGTAATTCACAAACCTGCAGAGTTATAAATGACAGCTATCGTCCAAAAATATACTGAAGTAAGGCTGCCAAGAGGACTTGAAAGCGGGGCAGAATTGCAGGAAACCGATTTCAGGAGGTAGACTGGAATTGCATTGAAAGCATAGGAAAAGAGGCAGAACGTCCACAATGATGCACTTGGCCAAAAAGGGCGTATGCGTTTTTTCCTGAATATATTCAGGAAAAAACGCATACGCCCTTTTTGGCCAACCAAGCAAGCTTGCAAAGGAAATCTGCACTACAATGAAGTCTCACTTCCCCCCGGTCAAAAGGGCCATCTGAATAAAGTGTAAAATCCAGAAAGGCAGGACAGGCCATGGAGAACTGGGAGCCTTGTTATGCTGATGGGCGGGATGTAAATTGCCAACAGACACTCGGGAGAAGTGTATGGTGTTTCCTGAAACATCTAAAAAACAAAGCAACAGAGCCTAGGGCACTTCCACTTATGGTCCTATAGCTTAGGGAAATTAAAATCAAAAAGACACAGCCACGCCGAAGTTTGGAACGGCTCTGTTTACAAGAACCTCGTTTACAGTACAAGTTCAACATCGCAGAAAATGAAAAATGGATAAAGAAGTTGTGGTATTTACTTACAAAACAATATCACTCAGCAATGAAATCTATGTCATCAGGCCCGTAGCAGCATAATGAGTGGATTCAGGTACGATGATTCTAACTGAAATAAGTCACACAGAAAAAGAAACATCATAAGATATCACTAATACACGGAATGTAAACTTGGCTACACAGGAACTGAATTCCAAAACAGAACAGGGTCTCAAATTTAGAAAACCAACTTATGCTTGCTTAAGGGGAAAGGTGAGTTGGGGTGCTGCATAAAACCAGCGATTGAAATGAGCACAGATAAAATTCCTTAAGCCAAATATGGAATAGACAAGAGCTACTCCTTGCTCAACGAAATGGACTCAACACCCCATATTAAATGCCTAAGAATATACCCGACTAGTAAGTATCTTAAAACCTATGGATTGCTATGTCTCCGAAAGAGAATCAAGCATGTGTACAGGGGCATAAACGCAGCAGTGATAGGATTGGAGAGGTTCGGAGAGCAAATGAAGACCCTTTGAAGTCATATTGCATGGTACCTATTACACGGGTCTCAACTCTCCAGGTTTAAGGTATTCTTCCTTCAGCTAAAACATGCATGTGGAACCCAGAGTATGATCAACCGTGTGAACGGGAGACGTGTTCAAATATGTCTCAGTTTTCCTCCCCTGGTACTCGGGTGCAACATTCCAGACGCTTTACTAACACTCTCCCCACTTGGACAGTCAGCGCCTTTAACCTCCTGTTTGGCCCAGTTTGCAATTTCTGCGGAAGATGAACAGGAATAGGGAGAACCAATGAGAGACTAGCTGGAGGTGTCTGGACGGGCAAATTTAACTCTCATTTCCCACCAGGAAGAGGAAATACCCAAAGGCTCAGCGTGCCGTGCCGGAACCAGATTAGGGCCTGAAGCCATCCTGCGGTGTTGCGGCCAGCTCACAAGAAAGCGAGTTGTAGAAAGGAGCTCAGGGGCACTGTAATTCACAAACCTGCAGAGTTATAAATGACAGCTATCGTCCAAAAATATACTGAAGTAAGGCTGCCAAGAGGACTTGAAAGCGGGGCAGAATTGCAGGAAACCGATTTCAGGAGGTAGACTGGAATTGCATTGAAAGCATAGGAAAAGAGGCAGAACGTCCACAATGATGCACTTGGCCAAAAAGGGCGTATGCGTTTTTTCCTGAATATATTCAGGAAAAAACGCATACGCCCTTTTTGGCCAACCAAGGAAGCTTGCAAAGGAAATCTGCACTACAATGAAGTCTCACTTCCCCCCGGTCAAAAGGGCCATCTGAAAAAAGTGTAAAATCCAGAAAGGCAGGACAGGCCATGGAGAACTGGGAGCCTTGTTATGCTGATGGGCGGGATGTAAACTGCCAACAGACACTCGGGAGAAGTGTATGGTGTTTCCTGAAACATCTAAAAAACAAAGCAACAGAGCCTAGGGCACTTCCACTTCTGGTCCTATAGCTTAGGGAAATTAAAATCAAAAAGACACAGCCACCCCGAAGTTTGGGACGCCTCTGTTTACAAGAACCTCGTTTACAGTACAAGTTCAACATCGCAGAAAGTGAAAAATGGATAAAGAAGTTGTGGTATTTACTTACAAAGCAATATCACTCAGCAATGAAATCTATGTCATCAGGGCCTTAGCAGCACAATGAGTGGATTCAGGTATGATGATTCTAACTAAAATAAGTCACACAGAAAAAGAAACATCATAAGATATCAGTAATACACAGAATGTAAACTTGGCTACACAGGAACTGAATTCCAAAACAGAACAGGGTCTCAAATTTAGAAAACCAACTTATGCTTGCTTAAGGGGAAAGGTGAGTTGGGGTGCTGCATAAAACCAGAGATTGAAATGAGCACAGATAAAGTTCCTTAAGCCAAATATGGAATAGACAAGAGCTACTCCTTGCTCAACGAAATGGACTCAACACCCCATATTAAATGCCTAAGAATATACCCGACTAGTAAGTATCTTAAAACCTATGGATTGCTGTGTCTCCGAAAGAGAATCAAGCATGTGTACAGGGGCATAAACGCAGCAGTGATAGGATTGGAGAGGTTCGGTGAGCAAATGAAGACCCTTTGAAGTCATATTGCATGGTACCTATTACACGGGTCTCAACTCTCCAGGTTTAAGGTATTCTTCCTTCAGCTAAAACATGCATGTGGAACCCAGAGTATGATCAACCGTGTGAACGGGAGACGTGTTCAAATATGTCTCAGTTTTCCTCCCCTGGTACTCGGGTGCAACATTCCAGATGCTTTACTAACACTCTCCCCACTTGGACAGTCAGCGCCTTTAACCTCCTGTTTGGCCCAGTTTGCAATTTCTGCGGAAGATGAACAGGAATAGGGAGAACCAATGAGAGACTAGCTGGAGGTGTCTGGACGGGCAAATTTAACTCTCATTTCCCACCAGGAAGAGGAAATACCCAAAGGCTCAGCGTGCCGTGCCGGAACCAGATTAGGGCCTGAAGCCATCCTGCGGTGTTGCGGCCAGCTCACAAGAAAGCGAGTTGTAGAAAGGAGCTCAGGGGCACTGTAATTCACAAACCTGCAGAGTTATAAATGACAGCTATCGTCCAAAAATATACTGAAGTAAGGCTGCCAAGAGGACTTGAAAGCGGGGCAGAATTGCAGGAAACCGATTTCAGGAGGTAGACTGGAATTGCATTGAAAGCATAGGAAAAGAGGCAGAACGTCCACAATGATGCACTTGGCCAAAAAGGGCGTATGCGTTTTTTCCTGAATATATTCAGGAAAAAACGCATACGCCCTTTTTGGCCAACCAAGCAAGCTTGCAAAGGAAATCTGCACTACAATGAAGTCTCACTTCCCCCCGGTCAAAAGGGCCATCTGAATAAAGTGTAAAATCCAGAAAGGCAGGACAGGCCATGGAGAACTGGGAGCCTTGTTATGCTGATGGGCGGGATGTAAATTGCCAACAGACACTCGGGAGAAGTGTATGGTGTTTCCTGAAACATCTAAAAAACAAAGCAACAGAGCCTAGGGCACTTCCACTTATGGTCCTATAGCTTAGGGAAATTAAAATCAAAAAGACACAGCCACGCCGAAGTTTGGAACGGCTCTGTTTACAAGAACCTCGTTTACAGTACAAGTTCAACATCGCAGAAAATGAAAAATGGATAAAGAAGTTGTGGTATTTACTTACAAAACAATATCACTCAGCAATGAAATCTATGTCATCAGGCCCGTAGCAGCATAATGAGTGGATTCAGGTACGATGATTCTAACTGAAATAAGTCACACAGAAAAAGAAACATCATAAGATATCACTAATACACGGAATGTAAACTTGGCTACACAGGAACTGAATTCCAAAACAGAACAGGGTCTCAAATTTAGAAAACCAACTTATGCTTGCTTAAGGGGAAAGGTGAGTTGGGGTGCTGCATAAAACCAGCGATTGAAATGAGCACAGATAAAATTCCTTAAGCCAAATATGGAATAGACAAGAGCTACTCCTTGCTCAACGAAATGGACTCAACACCCCATATTAAATGCCTAAGAATATACCCGACTAGTAAGTATCTTAAAACCTATGGATTGCTGTGTCTCCGAAAGAGAATCAAGCATGTGTACAGGGGCATAAACGCAGCAGTGATAGGATTGGAGAGGTTCGGTGAGCAAATGAAGACCCTTTGAAGGCATATTGCATGGTACCCATTCCACGGGTTTCAACTACCCAGGTTTAAGGTATTCTTCCTTCAGCTTAAACATGCATGTGGGACCCAGAGTATGATCAACCGTGTGAACGGGAGACGTGTTCAAATATGTCTCAGTTTTCCTCCCCTGGTACTCGGGTGCAACATTCCAGACGCTTTACTAACACTCTCCCAACTTGGAGAGTCAGTCCCTTTAACCTCCTGTTTGGCCCAGTTTGCAATTTCTGCGGAAGATGAACAGGAATAGGGAGAACCAATGAGAGACTAGCTGGAGGTGTCTGGACGGGCAAATTTAACTCTCATTTCCCACCAGGAAGAGGAAATACCCAAAGGCTCAGCGTGCCGTGCCGGAACCAGATTAGGGCCTGAAGCCATCCTGCGGTGTTGCGGCCAGCTCACAAGAAAGCGAGTTGTAGAAAGGAGCTCAGGGACACTGTAATTCACAAACCTGCAGAGTTATAAATGACAGCTATCGTCCAAAAATATACTGAAGTAAAGCTGCCAAGAGGACTTGAAAGCGGGGCAGAATTGCAGGAAACCGATTTCAGGAGGTAGACTGGAATTGCATTGAAAGCATAGGAAAAGAGGCAGAACGTCCACAATGATGTACTTGGCCAAAAAGGGCGTATGCGTTTTTTCCTGAATATATTCAGGAAAAAACGCATACGCACTTTTTGGCCAACCAAGGAAGCTTGCAAAGGAAATCTGCACTACAATGAAGTCTCACTTCCCCCCGGTCAAAAGGGCCATCTGAAAAAAGTGTAAAATCCAGAAAGGCAGGACAGGCCATGGAGAACTGGGAGCCTTGTTATGCTGATGGGCGGGATGTAAACTGCCAACAGACACTCGGGAGAAGTGTATGGTGTTTCCTCAAACATCTAAAAAACAAAGCAACAGAGCCTAGGGCACTTCCACTTCTGGTCCTATAGCTTAGGGAAATTAAAATCAAAAAGACACAGCCACCCCGAAGTTTGGGACGCCTCTGTTTACAAGAACCTCGTTTACAGTACAAGTTCAACATCGCAGAAAGTGAAAAATGGATAAAGAAGTTGTGGTATTTACTTACAAAGCAATATCACTCAGCAATGAAATCTATGTCATCAGGGCCTTAGCAGCACAATGAGTGGATTCGGGTATGATGATTTTAACTAAAATAAGTCACACAGAAAAAGAAACATCATAAGATATCAGTAATACACAGAATGTAAACTTGGCTACACAGGAACTGAATTCCAAAACAGAACAGGGTCTCAAATTTAGAAAACCAACTTATGCTTGCTTAAGGGGAAAGGTGAGTTGGGGTGCTGCATAAAACCAGAGATTGAAATGAGCACAGATAAAGTTCCTTAAGCCAAATATGGAATAGACAAGAGCTACTCCTTGCTCAACGAAATGGACTCAACACCCCATATTAAATGCCTAAGAATATACCCGACTAGTAAGTATCTTAAAACCTATGGATTGCTGTGTCTCCGAAAGAGAATCAAGCATGTGTACAGGGGCATAAACGCAGCAGTGATAGGATTGGAGAGGTTCGGTGAGCAAATGAAGACCCTTTGAAGTCATATTGCATGGTACCTATTACACGGGTCTCAACTCTCCAGGTTTAAGGTATTCTTCCTTCAGCTAAAACATGCATGTGGAACCCAGAGTATGATCAACCGTGTGAACGGAAGACGTGTTCAAATATGTCTCAGTTTTCCTCCCCTGGTACTCGGGTGCAACATTCCAGACACTTTACTAACACTCTCCGCACTTGGAGAGTCAGCGCCTTTAACCTCCTGTTTGGCCCAGTTTGCAATTTCTGCGGAAGATGAACAGGAATAGGGAGAACCAATGAGAGACTAGCTGGAGGTGTCTGGACGGGCAAATTTAACTCTCATTTCCCACCAGGAAGAGGAAATACCCAAAGGCTCAGCGTGCCGTGCCGGAACCAGATTAGGGCCTGAAGCCATCCTGCGGTGTTGCGGCCAGCTCACAAGAAAGCGAGTTGAAGAAAGGAGCTCAGGGGCACTGTAATTCACAAACCTGCAGAGTTATAAATGACAGCTATCGTCCAAAAATATACTGAAGTAAGGCTGCCAAGAGGACTTGAAAGCGGGGCAGAATTGCAGGAAACCGATTTCAGGAGGTAGACTGGAATTGCATTGAAAGCATAGGAAAAGAGGCAGAACGTCCACAATGATGCACTTGGCCAAAAAGGGCGTATGCGTTTTTTCCTGAATATATTCAGGAAAAAACGCATACGCCCTTTTTGGCCAACCAAGCAAGCTTGCAAAGGAAATCTGCACTACAATGAAGTCTCACTTCCCCCCGGTCAAAAGGGCCATCTGAATAAAGTGTAAAATCCAGAAAGGCAGGACAGGTCATGGAGAACTGGGAGCCTTGTTATGCTGATGGACGGGATGTAAATTGCCCACAGACACTCGGGAGAAGTGTATGGTGTTTCCTGAAACATCTAAAAAACAAAGCAACAGATCCTAGGGCACTTCCACTTCTGGTCCTATAGCTTAGGGAAATTAAAATCAAAAAGACACAGCCACCCCGAAGTTTGGAACGGCTCTGTTTACAAGAACCTCGTTTACAGTACAAGTTCAACATCGCAGAAAATGAAAAATGGATAAAGAAGTTGTGGTATTTACTTACAAATCAATATCACTCAGCAATGAAATCTATGTCATCAGGCCCTTAGCAGCACAATGAGTGGATTCAGGTATGATGATTCTAACTGAAATAAGTCACACAGAAAAAGAAACATCATAAGATATCACTAATACACAGAATGTAAACTTGGCTACACAGGAACTGAATTACAGAACAGAACAGGGTCTCAAATTTAGAAAACCAACTTATGCTTGCTTAAGGGTAAAGGTGAGTTGGGGTGCTGCATAAAACCAGAGATTGAAATGAGCACAGATAAAGTTCCTTAAGCCAAATATGTAATAGACAAGAACTACTCCTTGCTCAACGAAATGGACCCAACACCGCATATTAAACGCCTAAGAATGTACCTGACTAGTAAGTATCTTAACACCTATGGATTGCTATGTCTCCGAAAGAGAATCAAGCATGTGTACAGGGGCATAAACGCAGCAGTGGTAGGATTGGAGAGGTTCGGTGAGCAAATGAAGACCCTTTGAAGGCATATTGCATGGTACCCATTCCACGGGTTTCAACTACCCAGGTTTAAGGTATTCTTCCTTCAGCTAAAACATGCATGTGGGACCCAGAGTATGATCAACCGTGTGAACGGGAGACGTGTTCAAATATGTCTCAGTTTTCCTCCCCTGGTACTCGGGTGCAACATTCCAGACGCTTTACTAACACTCTCCCCACTTGGAGAGTCAGCGCCTTTAACCTCCTGTTTGGCCCAGTTTGCAATTTCTGCGGAAGATGAACAGGAATAGGGAGAACCAATGAGAGACTAGCTGGAGGTGTCTGGACGGGCAAATTTAACTCTCATTTCCCACCAGGAAGAGGAAATACCCAAAGGCTCAGCGTGCCGTGCCGGAACCAGATTAGGGCCTGAAGCCATCCTGCGGTGTTGCGGCCAGCTCACAAGAAAGCGAGTTGAAGAAAGGAGCTCAGGGGCACTGTAATTCACAAACCTGCAGAGTTATAAATGACAGCTATCGTCCAAAAATATACTGAAGTAAGGCTGCCAAGAGGACTTGAAAGCGGGGCAGAATTGCAGGAAACCGATTTCAGGAGGTAGACTGGAATTGCATTGAAAGCATAGGAAAAGAGGCAGAACGTCCACAATGATGCACTTGGCCAAAAAGGGCGTATGCGTTTTTTCCTGAATATATTCAGGAAAAAACGCATACGCCCTTTTTGGCCAACCAAGCAAGCTTGCAAAGGAAATCTGCACTACAATGAAGTCTCACTTCCCCCCGGTCAAAAGGGCCATCTGAATAATGTGTAAAATCCAGAAAGGCAGGACAGGCCATGGAGAACTGGGAGCCTTGTTATGCTGATGGGCGGGATGTAAATTGCCAACAGACATTCGGGAGAAGTGTATGGTGTTTCCTGAAACATCTAAAAAACAAAGCAACAGATCCTAGGGCACTTCCACTTCTGGTCCTAAAGCTTAGGGAAATTAAAATCAAAAAGACACAGCCACCGCGAAGTTTGGAACGGCTCTGTTTACAAGAACCTCGTTTACAGTACAAGTTCAACATCGCAGAAAATGAAAAATGGATAAAGAAGTTGTGGTATTTACTTACAAAGCAATATCACTCAGCAATGAAATCTATGTCATCAGGCCCTTAGCAGCACTATGAGTGGATTCAGGTATGATGATTCTAACTGAAATAAGTCACACAGAAAAAGAAACATCATAAGATATCACTAATACACGGAATGTAAACTTGGCTACACAGGAACTGAATTACAGAACAGAACAGGGTCTCAAATTTAGAAAACCAACTTATGCTTGCTTAAGGGTAAAGGTGAGTTGGGGTGCTGCATAAAACCAGAGATTGAAATGAGCACAGATAAAGTTCCTTAAGCCAAATATGGAATAGACAAGAACTACTCCTTGCTCAACGAAATGGACCCAACACCGCATATTAAACGCCTAAGAATGTACCTGACTAGTAAGTATCTTAAAACCTATGGATTGCTGTGTCTCCGAAAGAGAATCAAGCATGTGTACAGGGGCATAAACGCAGCAGTGATAGGATTGGAGAGGTTCGGTGAGCAAATGAAGACCCTTTGAAGGCATATTGCATGGTACCCATTCCACGGGTTTCAACTACCCAGGTTTAAGGTATTCTTCCTTCAGCTAAAACATGCATGTGGGACCCAGAGTATGATCAACCATGTGAACGGGAGACGTGTTCAAATATGTCTCAGTTTTCCTCCCCTGGTACTCGGGTGCAACATTCCAGACGCTTTACTAACACTCTCCCCACTTGGAGAGTCAGCACCTTTAACCTCCTGTTTGGCCCAGTTTGCAATTTCTGCGGAAGATGAACAGGAATAGGGAGAACCAATGAGAGACTAGCTGGAGGTGTCTGGACGGGCAAATTTAACTCTCATTTCCCACCAGGAAGAGGAAATAACCAAAGGCTCAGCGGGCCGTGCCGGAACCAGATTAGGGCCTGAAGCCATCCTGCGGTGTTGCGGCCAGCTCACAAGAAAGCGAGTTGAAGAAAGGAGCTCAGGGGCACTGTAATTCACAAACCTGCAGAGTTATAAATGACAGCTATCGTCCAAAAATATACTGAAGTAAGGCTGCCAAGAGGACTTGAAAGCGGGGCAGAATTGCAGGAAACCGATTTCAGGAGGTAGACTGGAATTGCATTGAAAGCATAGGAAAAGAGGCAGAACGTCCACAATGATACACTTGGCCAAAAAGGGCGTATGCGTTTTTTCCTGAATATATTCAGGAAAAAACGCATACGCCCTTTTTGGCCAACCAAGCAAGCTTGCAAAGGAAATCTGCACTACAATGAAGTCTCACTTCCCCCCGGTCAAAAGGGCCATCTGAATAAAGTGTAAAATCCAGAAAGGCAGGACAGGCCATGGAGAACTGGGAGCCTTGTTATGCTGATGGGCGGGATGTAAATTGCCAACAGACACTCGGGAGAAGTGTATGGTGTTTCCTGAAACATCTAAAAAACAAAGCAACAGAGCCTAGGGCACTTCCACTTATGGTCCTATAGCTTAGGGAAATTAAAATCAAAAAGACACAGCCACCCCAAAGTTTGGGACGCCTCTGTTTACAAGAACCTCGTTTACAGTACAAGTTCAACATCGCAGAAAGTGAAAAATGGATAAAGAAGTTGTGGTATTTACTTACAAAGCAATATCACTCAGCAATGAAATCTATGTCATCAGGCCCTTAGGAGCACAATGAGTGGATTCAGGTATGATGATTCTAACTGAAATAAGTCACACAGAAAAAGAAACATCATAAGATATCAGTAATACACGGAATGTAAACTTGGCTACACAGGAACTGAATTACAGAACAGAACAGGGTCTCAAATTTAGAAAACCAACTTATGCTTGCTTAAGGGGAAAGGTGAGTTGGGGTGCTGCATAAAACCAGAGATTGAAATGAGCACAGATAAAGTTCCTTAAGCCAAATATGGAATAGACAAGAGCTACTCCTTGCTCAACGAAATGGAGTCAACAACCCAAATTAAACGCCGAAGAATGTACCTGACTAGTAAGTATCTTAAAACCTATGGATTGCTATGTCTCCATAAGAGAATCAAGCGTGTGTACAGGGGCATAAACGCAGCAGTGATAGGATTGGAGAGGTTCGGTGAGCAAATGAAGACCCTTTGAAGTCATATTGCATGGTACCCATTCCACGGGTCTCAACTCTCCAGGTTTAAGGTATTCTTCCTTCAGCTAAAACATGCATGTGGGACCCAGAGTATGATCAACGGTGTGAACGGGAGACGTGTTCAAATATGTCTCAGTTTTCCTCCCCTGGTAATCGGGTGCAACATTCCAGACGCTTTACTAACACTCTCCCCACTTGGAGAGTCAGCGCCTTTAACCTCCTGTTTGGCCCAGTATGCAATTTCTGCGGAAGATGAACAGGAATAGCGAGAACCAATGAGAGACTAGCTGGAGGTGTCTGGACGGGCAAATTTAACTCTCATTTCCCACCAGGAAGAGGAAATAACCAAAGGCTCAGCGTGCCGTCCCGGAACCAGATTAGGGCCTGAAGCCATCCTGCGGTGTTGCCGCCAGCTCACAAGAAAGCGAGTTGAAGAAAGGAGCTCAGGGGCACTGTAATTCACAAACCTGCAGAGTTATAAATGACAGCTATCGTCCAAAAATATACTGAAGTTAGGCTGCCAAGAGGACTTGAAAGCGCGGCAGAATTGCAGGAAACCGATTTCAGGAGGTAGACTGGAATTGCATTGAAAGCATAGGAAAAGAGGCAGAACGTCCACAATGATGCACTTGGCCAAAAAGGGCGTATGCGTTTTTTCCTGAATATATTCAGGAAAAAACGCATACGCCCTTTTTGGCCAACCAAGCAAGCTTGCAAAGGAAATCTGCACTACAATGAAGTCTCACTTCCCCCCTGTCAAAAGGGCCATCTGAAAAAAGTGTAAAATCCAGAAAGGCAGGAAAGGCCATGGAGAACTGGGAGCCTTGTTATGCTGATGGGCGGAATGTAAATTGCCAACAGACACTCAGGAGAAGTGTATGGTGTTTCCTGAAACATCTAAAAAACAAAGCAACAGAGCCTAGGGCACTTCCACTTATGGTCCTATAGCTTAGGGAAATTAAAATCAAAAAGACACAGCCACCCCGAAATTTGGAACGGCTCTGTTTAGAAGAACCTCGTTTATAGAACAAGTTCAACATCACAGAAAGTGAAAAATGGATAAAGAACTTGTGGTACTTACGTACAATGCAGTATCACTCAGCAATGAAATCTATGTCATCAGGCCCGTAGCAGCATAATGCGTGGATTCAGGTACGATGATTCTAACTGAAATAAGTCACACAGAAAAAGAAACATCATAAGATATCAGTAATACACGGAATGAAAACTTGGCTACACAGGAACTGAATTCCAAAACAGAACAGGGTCTCAAATTTAGAAAACCAACTTATGCTTGCTTAAGGGGAAAGGTGAGTTGGGATGCTGCAAAAAACTAGAGATTGAAATGAGCACAGATAAATTTCCTTAAGCCAAATATGGAATAGACAAGAGCTACTCCTTGCTCAACGAAATGGACTCAACACCCCATATTAAACGCCTAAGAATGTACCTGACTAGTAAGTATCTTAAAACCTATGGATTGCTATGTCTCCAAAAGAGAATCAAGCGTGTGTACTTTGGCATAAACGCAGCAGTGATAGGATTGGAGAGGTTCGGTGAGCAAATGAACACCCTTTAAAGTCATATTGCATGGTACCCATTACACGGGTCTCAACTCTCCAGGTTTAAGGTATTCTTCCTTCAGCTAAAACATGCATGTGGAACCCAGAGTATGATCAACCGTGTGAACGGGAGACGTGTTCAAATATGTCTCAGTTTTCCTCCCCTGGTACTCGGGTGCAACATTCCAGACGCTTTACTAACACTCTCCCCACTTGGAGAGTCAGCGCCTTTAACCTCCTGTTTGGCCCAGTTTGCAATTTCTGCGGAAGATGAACAGGAATAGGGAGAACCAATGAGAGACTAGCTGGAGGTGTCTGGACGGGCAAATTTAACTCTCATTTCCCACCAGGAAGAGGAATTAACCAAAGGCTCAGCGTGCCGTGCCGGAACCAGATTAGGGCCTGAAGCCATCCTGCGGTGTTGCGGCCAGGTCACAAGAAAGCGAGTTGAAGAAAGGAGCTCAGGGGCACTGTAATTCACAAACCTGCAGAGTTATAAATGACAGCTATCGTCCAAAAATATACTGAAGTAAGGCTGCCAAGAGGACTTGAAAGCGGGGCAGAATTGCAGGAAACCGATTTCAGGAGGTAGACTGGAATTGCATTGAAAGCATAGGAAAAGAGGCAGAACGTCCACAATGATGCACTTGGCCAAAAAGTGCGTATGCGTTTTTTCCTAAATATATACAGGAAAAAACGAATACGACCTTTTTGGCCAACGAAGCAAACTTGCAAAGGAAATCTGCACTACAATGAAGTCTCACTTCTCCCCGGTCAAAAGGGCCATCTGAAAAAAGTGTAAAATCCAGAAAGGCAGGACAGGCCATGGAGAACTGGGAGCCTTGTTATGCTGATGGGCGGGATGTAAATTGCCAAGAGACACTCGGGAGAAGTGTATGGTGTTTCCTGAAACATCTAAAAAACAAAGCAACAGAGCCTAGTGCACTTCCAATTATGGTCCTATAGCTTAGGGAAATTAAAATCAAAAAGACACAGCCACCCCAAAGTTTGGGACGCCTCTGTTTACAAGAACCTAGTTTACCGTACAAGTTCAATATCACAGAAAGTGAAAAATGGATAAAGAACTTGTGGTACTTACGTACAAAGCAATATCACTCAGCAATGAAATCTATGTCATCAGGCACTTAGCAGCATAATGAGTGGATTCAGGTATGATGATTCTAACTAAAATAAGTCCCACAGAAAAAGAAACATCATAAGATATCAATAATACACGGAATGTAAACTTGGCTACACAGGAACTGAATTCCAAAGCAGAACAGGGTCTCAAATTTAGAAAACCAACTTATGCTTGCTTAAGGGGAAAGGTGAGTTGGGGTGCTGCATAAAACCAGAGATTGAAATGAGCACAGATAAAGTTCCTTAAACCAAATATGGAATAGACAAGAGCTACTCCTTGCTCAACGAAATGGACTCAACACCCCATATTAAACGCCTAAGAATGTACCTGACTAGTAAGTATCTTAAAACCTATGGATTGCTATGTCTCCAAAAGAGAATCAAGCGTGTGTACAGGGGCATAAACGCAGCAGTGATAGGACTAGAGAGGTTCGGTGAGCAAATGAAGACCCTTTGAAGGCATATTGCATGGTACCCATTACACGGGTCTCAACTCTCCAGGTTTAAGGTATTCTTCCTTCAGCTAAAACATGCATGTGGAACCCAGGGTATGATCAACCGTGTGAACGGGAGACGTATTCAAATATGTCTCAGTTTTCCTCCCCTGGTACTCAGGTGCAACATTCCAGACGCTTTACTAACACTCTCCCCACTTGGAGAGTCAGCGCCTTTAACCTCCTGTTTGTCCCAGTTTGCAATTTCTGAGGAAGATGAACAGGAATAGGGAGAACCAATGAGAGACTAGCTGGAGGTGTCTGGACGGGCAAATTTAACTCTCATTTCCCACCAGGAAGAGGAAATAACCAAAGGCTCAGCGTGCCGTGCCGGAACCAGATTAGGGCCTGAAGCCAACCTGCGGTGTTGCGGCCAGGTCACAAGAAAGCGAGTTGAAGAAAGGAGCTCAGGGGCACTGTAATTCACAAACATGCAGAGTTATAAATAACAGCTATCGTCCAAAAATATACTGAAATAAGGCTGCCAAGAGGACTTGAAAGCGCGGCAGAATTGCAGGAAACCGATTTCAGGAGGTAGACAGGAATTGCATTGAAAGCATAGGAAAAGAGGCAGAACGTCCACAATGATGCACTTGGCCAAAAAGGGCGTATGCGTTTTTTCCTGAATATATTCAGGAAAAAACGCATACGCCCTTTTTGGCCAACCAAGCAAACTTGCAAAGGAAATCTGCACTACAATGAAGTCTCACTTCCTCACGGTCAAAAGGGCCATCTGAAAAAAGTGTAAAATCCAGAAATGCAGGACAGGCCATGGAGAACTGGGAGCCTTGTTATGCTGATGGGTGGGATGTAAATTGCCAACAGACACTCGTGAGAAGTGTATGGTGTTTCCTGAAACATCTAAAAAACAAAGCAACAGAGCCTAGGGCATTTTCACTTATGGTCCTATAGCTTAGGGAAATTAAAATCAAAAAGACACAGCCACCCCAAAGTTTGGGACGCCTCTGTTTACAAGAACCTCGTTTACCGTACAAGTTCAACATCACAGAAAGTGAAAAATGGATAAAGAACTTGTGGTACTTACGTACAATGCAGTATCACTCAGCAATGAAATCTATGTCATCAGGCCCGTAGCAGCATAATGCGTGGATTCAGGTACGATGATTCTAACTGAAATAAGTCACACAGAAAAAGAAACATCATAAGATATCAGTAATACACGGAATGAAAACTTGGCTACACAGGAACTGAATTCCAAAACAGAACAGGGTCTCAAATTTAGAAAACCAACTTATGCTTGCTTAAGGGGAAAGGTGAGTTGGGATGCTGCAAAAAACTAGAGATTGAAATGAGCACAGATAAATTTCCTTAAGCCAAATATGGAATAGACAAGAGCTACTCCTTGCTCAACGAAATGGACTCAACACCCCATATTAAACGCCTAAGAATGTACCTGACTAGTAAGTATCTTAAAACCTATGGATTGCTATGTCTCCAAAAGAGAATCAAGCGTGTGTACTTTGGCATAAACGCAGCAGTGATAGGATTGGAGAGGTTCGGTGAGCAAATGAACACCCTTTAAAGTCATATTGCATGGTACCCATTACACGGGTCTCAACTCTCCAGGTTTAAGGTATTCTTCCTTCAGCTAAAACATGCATGTGGAACCCAGAGTATGATCAACCGTGTGAACGGGAGACGTGTTCAAATATGTCTCAGTTTTCCTCCCCTGGTACTCGGGTGCAACATTCCAGACGCTTTACTAACACTCTCCCCACTTGGAGAGTCAGCGCCTTTAACCTCCTGTTTGGCCCAGTTTGCAATTTCTGCGGAAGATGAACAGGAATAGGGAGAACCAATGAGAGACTAGCTGGAGGTGTCTGGACGGGCAAATTTAACTCTCATTTCCCACCAGGAAGAGGAATTAACCAAAGGCTCAGCGTGCCGTGCCGGAACCAGATTAGGGCCTGAAGCCATCCTGCGGTGTTGCGGCCAGGTCACAAGAAAGCGAGTTGAAGAAAGGAGCTCAGGGGCACTGTAATTCACAAACCTGCAGAGTTATAAATGACAGCTATCGTCCAAAAATATACTGAAGTAAGGCTGCCAAGAGGACTTGAAAGCGGGGCAGAATTGCAGGAAACCGATTTCAGGAGGTAGACTGGAATTGCATTGAAAGCATAGGAAAAGAGGCAGAACGTCCACAATGATGCACTTGGCCAAAAAGTGCGTATGCGTTTTTTCCTAAATATATACAGGAAAAAACGAATACGACCTTTTTGGCCAACGAAGCAAACTTGCAAAGGAAATCTGCACTACAATGAAGTCTCACTTCTCCCCGGTCAAAAGGGCCATCTGAAAAAAGTGTAAAATCCAGAAAGGCAGGACAGGCCATGGAGAACTGGGAGCCTTGTTATGCTGATGGGCGGGATGTAAATTGCCAAGAGACACTCGGGAGAAGTGTATGGTGTTTCCTGAAACATCTAAAAAACAAAGCAACAGAGCCTAGTGCCCTTCCAATTATGGTCCTATAGCTTAGGGAAATTAAAATCAAAAAGACACAGCCACCCCAAAGTTTGGGACGCCTCTGTTTACAAGAACCTAGTTTACCGTACAAGTTCAATATCACAGAAAGTGAAAAATGGATAAAGAACTTGTGGTACTTACGTACAAAGCAATATCACTCAGCAATGAAATCTATGTCATCAGGCACTTAGCAGCATAATGAGTGGATTCAGGTATGATGATTCTAACTAAAATAAGTCACACAGAAAAAGAAACATCATAAGATATCAATAATACACGGAATGTAAACTTGGCTACACAGGAACTGAATTCCAAAGCAGAACAGGGTCTCAAATTTAGAAAACCAACTTATGCTTGCTTAAGGGGAAAGGTGAGTTGGGGTGCTGCATAAAACCAGAGATTGAAATGAGCACAGATAAAGTTCCTTAAACCAAATATGGAATAGACAAGAGCTACTCCTTGCTCAACGAAATGGACTCAACACCCCATATTAAACGCCTAAGAATGTACCTGACTAGTAAGTATCTTAAAACCTATGGATTGCTATGTCTCCAAAAGAGAATCAAGCGTGTGTACAGGGGCATAAACGCAGCAGTGATAGGACTAGAGAGGTTCGGTGAGCAAATGAAGACCCTTTGAAGGCATATTGCATGGTACCCATTACACGGGTCTCAACTCTCCAGGTTTAAGGTATTCTTCCTTCAGCTAAAACATGCATGTGGAACCCAGGGTATGATCAACCGTGTGAACGGGAGACGTATTCAAATATGTCTCAGTTTTCCTCCCCTGGTACTCAGGTGCAACATTCCAGACGCTTTACTAACACTCTCCCCACTTGGAGAGTCAGCGCCTTTAACCTCCTGTTTGTCCCAGTTTGCAATTTCTGAGGAAGATGAACAGGAATAGGGAGAACCAATGAGAGACTAGCTGGAGGTGTCTGGACGGGCAAATTTAACTCTCATTTCCCACCAGGAAGAGGAAATAACCAAAGGCTCAGCGTGCCGTGCCGGAACCAGATTAGGGCCTGAAGCCAACCTGCGGTGTTGCGGCCAGGTCACAAGAAAGCGAGTTGAAGAAAGGAGCTCAGGGGCACTGTAATTCACAAACATGCAGAGTTATAAATAACAGCTATCGTCCAAAAATATACTGAAATAAGGCTGCCAAGAGGACTTGAAAGCGCGGCAGAATTGCAGGAAACCGATTTCAGGAGGTAGACAGGAATTGCATTGAAAGCATAGGAAAAGAGGCAGAACGTCCACAATGATGCACTTGGCCAAAAAGGGCGTATGCGTTTTTTCCTGAATATATTCAGGAAAAAACGCATACGCCCTTTTTGGCCAACCAAGCAAACTTGCAAAGGAAATCTGCACTACAATGAAGTCTCAATTCCTCACGGTCAAAAGGGCCATCTGAAAAAAGTGTAAAATCCAGAAATGCAGGACAGGCCATGGAGAACTGGGAGCCTTGTTATGCTGATGGGTGGGATGTAAATTGCCAACAGACACTCGTGAGAAGTGTATGGTGTTTCTTGAAACATCTAAAAAACAAAGCAACAGAGCCTAGGGCATTTCCACTTATGGTCCTATAGCTTAGGGAAATTAAAATCAAAAAGACACAGCCACCCCAAAGTTTGGGACGCCTCTGTTTACAAGAACCTCGTTTACCGTACAAGTTCAACATCACAGAAAGTGAAAAATGGATAAAGAACTTGTGGTACTTACGTACAATGCAGTATCACTCAGCAATGAAATCTATGTCATCAGGCCCGTAGCAGCATAATGCGTGGATTCAGGTACGATGATTCTAACTGAAATAAGTCACACACAAAAAGAAACATCATAAGATATCAGTAATACACGGAATGTAAACTTTGCTACACAGGAACTGAATTCCAAAACAGAACAGGGTCTCAAATTTAGAAAACCAACTTATGATTGCTTAAGGGGAAAGGTGAGTTGGGATGCTGCATAAAACTAGAGATTGAAATGAGCACAGATAAAGTTCCTTAAGCCAAATATGGAATAGACAAGAGCTACTCCTTGCTCAAAGAAATGGACTCAACACCCCATATTAAACGCCTAAGAATGTACCTGACTAGTAAGTATCTTAAAACCTATGGATTGCTATGTCTCCAAAAGAGAATCAAGCGTGTGTACAGGGGCATAAACGCAGCAGTGATAGGATTGGAGAGGTTCGGTGAGCAAATGAAGACCCTTTGAAGTCATATTGCATGGTACCCATTCCACGGGTCTCAACTCTCCAGGTTTAAGGTATTCTTCCTTCAGCTAAAACATGCATGTGGAACCCAGAGTATGATCAACCGTGTGAACGGGAGACGTGTTCAAATATGTCTCAGTTTTCCTCCCCTGGTACTCGGGGGCAACATTCCAGACGCTTTACTAACACTCTCCCCACTTGGAGAGTCAGCGCCTTTAACCTCCTGTTTGGCCCAGTTTGCAATCTCTGCGGAAGATGAACAGGAATAGGGAGAACCAATGAGAGACTAGCTGGAGGTGTCTGGACGGGCAAATTTAACTCTCATTTCCCAAAAGGAAGAGGAAATAACCAAAGGCTCAGCGTGCCGTGCCGGAACCAGATTAGGGCCTGAAGCCATCCTGCGGTGTTGCGGCCAGGTCACAAGAAAGCGAGTTGAAGAAAGGAGCTCAGGGGCACTGTAATTCACAAACCTGCAGAGTTATAAATGACAGCTATCGTCCAAAAATATACTGAAGTAAGGCTGCCAAGAGGACTTGAAAGCGGGGCAGAATTGCAGGAAACCGATTTCAGGAGGTAGACTGGAATTGCATTGAAAGCATAGGAAAAGAGGCAGAACGTCCACAATGATGCACTTGGCCAAAAAGTGCGTATGCGTTTTTTCCTAAATATATACAGGAAAAAACGAATACGACCTTTTTGGCCAACGAAGCAAACTTGCAAAGGAAATCTGCACTACAATGAAGTCTCACTTCTCCCCGGTCAAAAGGGCCATCTGAAAAAAGTGTAAAATCCAGAAAGGCAGGACAGGCCATGGAGAACTGGGAGCCTTGTTATGCTGATGGGCGGGATGTAAATTGCCAAGAGACACTCGGGAGAAGTGTATGGTGTTTCCTGAAACATCTAAAAAACAAAGCAACAGAGCCTAGTGCACTTCCAATTATGGTCCTATAGCTTAGGGAAATTAAAATCAAAAAGACACAGCCACCCCAAAGTTTGGGACGCCTCTGTTTACAAGAACCTAGTTTACCGTACAAGTTCAATATCACAGAAAGTGAAAAATGGATAAAGAACTTGTGGTACTTACGTACAAAGCAATATCACTCAGCAATGAAATCTATGTCATCAGGCACTTAGCAGCATAATGAGTGGATTCAGGTACGATGATTCTAACTAAAATAAGTCACACAGAAAAAGAAACATCATAAGGTATCAATAATACACGGAATGTAAACTTGGCTACACAGGAACTGAATTCCAAAGCAGAACAGGGTCTCAAATTTAGAAAACCAACTTATGCTTGCTTAAGGGGAAAGGTGAGTTGGGGTGCTGCATAAAACCAGAGATTGAAATGAGCACAGATAAAGTTCCTTAAACCAAATATGGAATAGACAAGAGCTACTCCTTGCTCAACGAAATGGACTCAACACCCCATATTAAACGCCTAAGAATGTACCTGACTAGTAAGTATCTTAAAACCTATCGATTGCTATGTCTCCAAAAGAGAATCAAGCTTGTGTACAGGGGCATAAACGCAGCAGTGATAGGACTAGAGAGGTTCGGTGAGCAAATGAAGACCCTTTGAAGTCATATTGCATGGTACCCATTACACGGGTCTCAACTCTCCAGGTTTAAGGTATTCTTCCTTCAGCTAAAACATGCATGTGGAACCCAGGGTATGATCAACCGTGTGAACGGGAGACGTATTCAAATATGTCTCAGTTTTCCTCCCCTGGTACTCAGGTGCAACATTCCAGACGCTTTACTAACACTCTCCCCACTTGGAGAGTCAGCGCCTTTAACCTCCTGTTTGTCCCAGTTTGCAATTTCTGAGGAAGATGAACAGGAATAGGGAGAACCAATGAGAGACTAGCTGGAGGTGTCTGGACGGGCAAATTTAACTCTCATTTCCCACCAGGAAGAGGAAATAACCAAAGGCTCAGCGTGCCGTGCCGGAACCAGATTAGGGCCTGAAGCCAACCTGCGGTGTTGCGGCCAGGTCACAAGAAAGCGAGTTGAAGAAAGGAGCTCAGGGGCACTGTAATTCACAAACATGCAGAGTTATAAATAACAGCTATCGTCCAAAAATATACTGAAATAAGGCTGCCAAGAGGACTTGAAAGCGCGGCAGAATTGCAGGAAACCGATTTCAGGAGGTAGACAGGAATTGCACTGAAAGCATAGGAAAAGAGGCAGAACGTCCACAATGATGCACTTGGCCAAAAAGGGCGTATGCGTTTTTTCCTGAATATATTCAGGAAAAAACGCATACGCCCTTTTTGGCCAACCAAGCAAACTTGCAAAGGAAATCTGCACTACAATGAAGTCTCACTTCCTCACGGTCAAAAGGGCCATCTGAAAAAAGTGTAAAATCCAGAAATGCAGGACAGGCCATGGAGAACTGGGAGCCTTGTTATGCTGATGGGTGGGATGTAAATTGCCAACAGACACTCGTGAGAAGTGTATGGTGTTTCCTGAAACATCTAAAAAACAAAGCAACAGAGCCTAGGGCATTTTCACTTATGGTCCTATAGCTTAGGGAAATTAAAATCAAAAAGACACAGCCACCCCAAAGTTTGGGACGCCTCTGTTTACAAGAACCTCGTTTACCGTACAAGTTCAACATCACAGAAAGTGAAAAATGGATAAAGAACTTGTGGTACTTACGTACAATGCAGTATCACTCAGCAATGAAATCTATGTCATCAGGCCCGTAGCAGCATAATGCGTGGATTCAGGTACGATGATTCTAACTGAAATAAGTCACACAGAAAAAGAAACATCATAAGATATCAGTAATACACGGAATGAAAACTTGGCTACACAGGAACTGAATTCCAAAACAGAACAGGGTCTCAAATTTAGAAAACCAACTTATGCTTGCTTAAGGGGAAAGGTGAGTTGGGATGCTGCAAAAAACTAGAGATTGAAATGAGCACAGATAAATTTCCTTAAGCCAAATATGGAATAGACAAGAGCTACTCCTTGCTCAACGAAATGGACTCAACACCCCATATTAAACGCCTAAGAATGTACCTGACTAGTAAGTATCTTAAAACCTATGGATTGCTATGTCTCCAAAAGAGAATCAAGCGTGTGTACTTTGGCATAAACGCAGCAGTGATAGGATTGGAGAGGTTCGATGAGCAAATGAACACCCTTTAAAGTCATATTGCATGGTACCCATTACACGGGTCTCAACTCTCCAGGTTTAAGGTATTCTTCCTTCAGCTAAAACATGCATGTGGAACCCAGAGTATGATCAACCGTGTGAACGGGAGACGTGTTCAAATATGTCTCAGTTTTCCTCCCCTGGTACTCGGGTGCAACATTCCAGACGCTTTACTAACACTCTCCCCACTTGGAGAGTCAGCGCCTTTAACCTCCTGTTTGGCCCAGTTTGCAATTTCTGCGGAAGATGAACAGGAATAGGGAGAACCAATGAGAGACTAGCTGGAGGTGTCTGGACGGGCAAATTTAACTCTCATTTCCCACCAGGAAGAGGAATTAACCAAAGGCTCAGCGTGCCGTGCCGGAACCAGATTAGGGCCTGAAGCCATCCTGCGGTGTTGCGGCCAGGTCACAAGAAAGCGAGTTGAAGAAAGGAGCTCAGGGGCACTGTAATTCACAAACCTGCAGAGTTATAAATGACAGCTATCGTCCAAAAATATACTGAAGTAAGGCTGCCAAGAGGACTTGAAAGCGGGGCAGAATTGCAGGAAACCGATTTCAGGAGGTAGACTGGAATTGCATTGAAAGCATAGGAAAAGAGGCAGAACGTCCACAATGATGCACTTGGCCAAAAAGTGCGTATGCGTTTTTTCCTAAATATATACAGGAAAAAACGAATACGACCTTTTTGGCCAACGAAGCAAACTTGCAAAGGAAATCTGCACTACAATGAAGTCTCACTTCTCCCCGGTCAAAAGGGCCATCTGAAAAAAGTGTAAAATCCAGAAAGGCAGGACAGGCCATGGAGAACTGGGAGCCTTGTTATGCTGATGGGCGGGATGTAAATTGCCAACAGACACTCGGGAGAAGTGTATGGTGTTTCCTGAAACATCTAAAAAACAAAGCAACAGAGCCTAGGGCACTTCCACTTATGGTCCTATAGCTTAGGGAAATTAAAATCAAAAAGACACAGCCACCCCAAAGTTTGGGACGCCTCTGTTTACAAGAACCTCGTTTACCGTACAAGTTCAATATCACAGAAAGTGAAAAATGGATAAAGAACTTGTGGTACTTACGTACAATGCAGTATCACTCAGCAATGAAATCTATGTCATCAGGCCCTTAGCAGCACAATGAGTGGATTCAGGTATGATGATTCTAACTGAAATAAGTCACACAGAAAAAGAAACATCATAAGATATCAGTAATACACGGAATGTAAACTTGGCTACACAGGAACTGAATTACAGAACAGAACAGGGTCTCAAATTTAGAAAACCAACTTATGCTTGCTTAAGGGTAAAGGTGAGTTGGGGTGCTGCATAAAACCAGAGATTGAAATGAGCACAGATAAAGTTCCTTAAGCCAAATATGGAATAGACAAGAGCTACTCCTTGCTCAACGAAATGGACTCAACACCCCATATTAAACGCCTAAGAATGTACCTGACTAGTAAGTATCTTAAAACCTATGGATTGCTATGTCTCCGAAAGAGAATCAAGCATGTGTACAGGGGCATAAACGCAGCAGTGATAGGATTGGAGAGGTTCGGTGAGCAAATGAAGACCCTTTGAAGTCATATTGCATGGTACCCATTACACGGGTCTCAACTCTCCAGGTTTAAGGTATTCTTCCTTCAGCTAAAACATGCATGTGGAACCCAGAGTATGATCAACCGTGTGAACGGGAGACGTGTTCAAATATGTCTCAGTTTTCCTCCCCTGGTACTCGGGTGCAACATTCCAGACGCTTTACTAACACTCTCCCCACTTGGAGAGTCAGCGCCTTTAACCTCCTGTTTGGCCCAGTTTGCAATTTCTGCGGAAGATGAACAGGAATAGGGAGAACCAATGAGAGACTAGCTGGAGGTGTCTGGACGGGCAAATTTAACTCTCATTTCCCACCAGGAAGAGGAAATACCCAAAGGCTCAGCGTGCCGTGCCGGAACCAGATTAGGGCCTGAAGCCATCCTGCGGTGTTGCGGCCAGCTCACAAGAAAGCGAGTTGAAGAAAGGAGCTCAGGGGCACTGTAATTCACAAACCTGCAGAGTTATAAATGACAGCTATCGTCCAAAAATATACTGAAGTAAGGCTGCCAAGAGGACTTGAAAGCGGGGCAGAATTGCAGGAAACCGATTTCAGGAGGTAGACTGGAATTGCATTGAAAGCATAGGAAAAGAGGCAGAATGTCCACAATGATGCACTTGGCCAAAAAGGGCGTATGCGTTTTTTCCTGAATATATTCAGGAAAAAATGCATACGCCCTTTTTAGCCAACCAAGCAAGCTTGCAAAGGAAATCTGCACTACAATGAAGTCTCACTTCCCCCCGGTCAAAAGGGCCATCTGAAAAAAGTGTAAAATCCAGAAAGGCAGGACAGGCCATGGAGAACTGGGAGCCTTGTTATGCTGATGGGCGGGATGTAAATTACCAAGAGAAACTCCGGAGAAGTGTATGGTGTTTCCTGAAACATCTAAAAAACAAAGCAACAGAGCCTAGGGCACTTCCACTTATGGTCCTATAGCTTAGGGAAATTAAAATCAAAAAGACACAGCCACCCCAAAGTTTGGGACGCCTCTGTTTACAAGAACCTCGTTTACAGTACAAGTTCAACATCGCAGAAAGTGAAAAATGGATAAAGAAGTTGTGGTATTTACTTACAAAGCAATATCATTCAGCAATGAAATCTATGTCATCAGGCCCTTAGCAGCACAATGAGTGGATTCAGGTATGGTGATTCTAACTGAAATAAGTCACACAGAAAAAGAAACATCATAAGATATCAGTAATTCACGGATTGTAAACTTGGCTAC